>NC_046172.1:12407361-12457499 GCF_011064425.1 Rattus rattus
TATGAGGTCTTCTATGAAGGTCTGATAGAATTCTGCACTAAACCCGTCTGGACCTGGGCTCTTTTTGGTTGGGAGACCTTTAATGACTGCTTCTATTTCCTTAGGAGTTATGGGGTTGTTTAACTGGTTTATCTGTTCCTGATTTAACTTCGGTACCTGGTATCTGACTAGGAAATTGTCCATTTCCGGCAGATTTTCAAGTTTTGTTGAATATAGGCTTTTATAGTAAGATCTGATGATTTTTTGAATTTCCTCCAAATCTGTAGTTATGTCTCCCTTTTCATTTCTGATTTTGTTAATTTGGACACACTCTCTGTGTCCTCTCGTTAGTCTGGCTAGGGGTTTATCTATCTTGTTGATTTTCTCAAAGAACCAACTTTTGCTTCTGTTGATTCTTTCTATGGTCCTTTTTGTTTCTACTTGGTTGATTTCAGCTCTGAGTTTGATTATTTCCTGCCTCTACTCCTCCTGGGTGTATTTGTTTTTTGTTCTAGAGCTTTTAGGTCTGCATGTCAAGCTGTTGCTGACATATGCTCTTTTCCTGTTTCTTTTCTGCAGGCACTCAGCACTATGAGTTTTCCTTCCTTAGCACAGCTTTCATTGTGTCCCAAGTTTGGGTATGTTGAAATTTTCATTTTCATTAAATTTAAAAAGTTTTAGAATTTCTTTCTTATTTCCCTTGTCCAGGGTTATCATTGAGTAGAGCATTGTTCAACTTCCACGATATGGGCGTTTCTCTTTATTGTTTGGCTGGAAGACAGCTTTAGGCTGTGGTGGTCTGAGACGCATGGGATTATTTTTATCTTTCTGTACCTGAAGAGGTTCGTTTTTTGACCAATTATATGGTTGATTTTGAGAAAGTACCATGAGGAGCTGAGAAGAAGGTATATCCATTGGCTTTAGGATAGAATGTTCCTTTAGGATAGAATGTACCTTTTTCCGCTTTTACATTATCTTTTGACAGTTAAGGCCGATGATTTCATGGAATCTTCTGCTCCTGAAATCTCTTCCATCTCTTGTATTCTTGTTGGTGAAGCCTCGATTCACAGCTCCCTTGTAGTATTCTTTTGTTTTCTATATCCAGGGTTGCTCTATGTGTTCTTTCTGATTGTTTGTTTCCATTTTTAATTCCTTCAACTGTTTGATTGTGTTTTTCCTGAATTTTTTCAGGGATTTTGTGTCTCCTCTCTATGGGCTTTACTTGTTTATTTATGTTTTCCTGTGTGGGATGTGTGCAGTGGTGGGCAGTGTTGGTGGTCTCTTCCGCTCTGTAGTCTCAGGAGTGCCCACCTGTCCCGGCAGTGAGCTCTCTCTCCCATGGGGTTTGGGACAGTTAGCTGGAGGCAGGGAGCGCGAGATTGGGACTCCTGCTAAAAACCGGAAGTGTCCGGTCCTAAAGGAATTTTGCCTCTGTGTGTCCCGAGGCCACTAGGCAGCTCTTTTGCAGCAGAAAAGTTGGTCTTACCTGTGGTCCTGAGGTTCATGTTTGCTCGTGGGTTGTTGCTCATGAGCTCTCCGTGGTTGCAGCAACCAGGAAGATCTGTGTTGCCCTTTCCTGGAGCTTCTGTGCATCAGGGTTCCAGATGGCGTTTGGTGTTTTCTCTGGAGCAGAGCTGTGGGCAGAGTGTAGTCTCTTCTGGTTTCTGTAGGCATGTCTGCCTCAGAAGGTTTAGCTCCTCCCACGGTATTTGGGTGCAGAGAACTGTTTATCCAGTCGGTCCCTTCAGGTTCGTGTGGTGTCTCAGGCACAGCGTGACTTGTTGCCCCCTGTGCCCCTTATATAAGGGAACCCAGAGGCCGTGATACAGTTTCCTCTTTGGGTCAGGATGTGGGCAGGGGTGGGCAGTGTTGGTGTATCTTCGTTTCAGGTGTCCCAAGAGTGCTCCACCTGTCTGGCGGGGTGAGTCGAGTATTGGTTTGTTTTAAACCACAGAAATATTATAAGTTTAATTTTAGTCCAAGGTAAAGTGATATAAGGCCACCCATGGTCTAGTAAGGGTATAATGTTGTTCGCTGTATATTGATTATGAAGTTGTGTATTATTTGTAATTTTGTGACTTTTTCAGAGCACATAATAATGGTAGGGTCCCGAGAGGCAGAGTTGGTTTCTGCTTGATTGCTGTTGCTTGCTCATCTGTGGTTGTTTGAAATTGTCTCAGTACTCCTGCAAAAAGAAGAAAGAAGAAATTAAATATTTTTATGGTAAATGAGGCCCAAAAGAGAATGATGTCCTAATCAACATGGAGTGGTCTACAGTAGTGTCAGTTTCTTTCCCTGGTATTCCCTTTTGTTATCCTATCGAGTATTAGAGGCTTAAAAGTATGGGTAACAGATGGGAAAGTGTGGAAGAAAAGAGTACCCACAAGGTAGTAAACATAAGCTGCACTCATGCCTGCTTTCTCTGGGGAGGTATCCCAGAATCAATCCCAGATACACTGTCTTCACCATGAAACTTTTCTTACCATGGATGCTGATGTCTTTATCCAATGCAATCTCTAGAAATGCTCCTGCTAGTCTCATCTACTGTGTGACAGGACTGGACCTGGTAACACAGGTGCAGCACTGGCTATCTATGGTGAATTACCTCAGAAACAGGAAACTGTATCATCTGTGTACTATAATTTGTAACTCGATGCAAACTGAATGCCAGCTCTTCCTAAAGAACATTCCTAAGACTATCATGCACACAGTAATGTCATTGTTCATGTCTAGACCTTGGTCCTGTCACTCAAGTACTGCTCTAGATATTCCTGGTACATTCTCCCATGAACAAAATAACTTAATGAGCATGGCAACCGTGTATGCACCTAGCCTTTTATCATTACTCTTCAGGTTTTCATCCACCAGAATATTCCATTACCTCTCTTGTCTACTTTCTGTCTTGCTACTACAGTAACACCTGTCCAGGGTAGTTCTTCAAGATACAAATACACTTTTACCCTTCTTCATAGAGTAAGGCCTCTCTCTGAATGCATAGATTAAAGATTGGTCAGGGCTTGTGACACTTCCCTTAATCTTCATTTCCAGAGACTTTTAATCACTCCCAAACTTAGCTCAGAATATTCAGGATCTGCAGTAGTTTTCTCAGGTAATATATTCTAGAGCTAATCCTACTTGGTCCATCTATACACTCCAAGATCTTAATTTTGAATGTAAAGATCACACACTAGTCCTTTTGCCTTGATGGTGTTCCCCTGAACTTCAGCTTCCTGGGGAATGTCATCCCCATACTTTTTCTCTTTGATGTTTAACCAATGCACAGATGTCATAACAGCTTTGTGCTGTAATCCTTAAAGAGTCATGTCCTTCATCATCATTCCCATAAACCTGGGAACCTTCTGTTCCTTCTTTTTCCTCCTCTACATTAAACCCTAAGCTTTATCTAATATTTGGCTATGAGATTCTGAATCAGTTACCATCAATTGCTAGATTCAAACACTGCTCTCTCTCTCTTATGATGACTTTGCTAGTCTCTTGTTCTGGAACATTCTCCAGGCAGGATGAACCATAGTTCGAAATTTTCATGGCTAACATTGTTTCCGAAACCCTCCGTTCAGTGCATGGATGGCTACAGAGGATGGCTGCTTAATACTCTATGTATCCAATCGCTAGGAATTTTTTTCTGTATAATCTCCTATATTTCATGAAGATCCTATTGCACTGGGCTGGACATATGACTCAGCTTTTAAATGCTAGGCTTCCAACCAAAGCATACATTTATAGTATTCAATCCATAACTACGTGAATAAGATTGGCACTATCTGTTGTGAGCTAATCAACATTACAACAAACAATAAAAAATATGAAAGAGAGTGTCTGCATTGCTTAATGGTAGAAGCTATTCTTTACTTCAGGTTTACTCTTTGCAAGTTCCTATTATTTGGGTTCCTTTGAAATGAATAAAAGGCCATCATCATCAATGAGATTTCAGCAGAGTTCTCAACATGAAACATGCTGTGTATATCAGTACAGTTCAGGGCCTTTTTTTCTGAGAACCTCAATGTTGTTTCTCAAGTCACATTTGTTTTCACTAGAATCCACAGTGAGTCACTCAGTATGAAATTTTGATTACATTCCTCTATCCAAGATGACATGCTGTGGAAGTTGCCACATTGATCATATACAGAAAAACACCAACAGCTTTTCTCCAGTAAGGCTATATTATTGTTTTTCTATACCATTCTAGCCTCATCTTTGTTTCATTCACAATCTCCAAATGTTGCTCAATGGATTTTACCCTGATGGTTGCATCAATGTGGTGTTGAAACAGAAAGAGTAAGGCAAATTTTGTCCCTGCACTTTTGAGTTGGAACCTTACTCATCTTGAAGATTCAAGATATCGTAGATGGTAGAATTCCAGAGTCCTGAAAAGTCTCCAGGTATGCATGTTGATGGTCCTGAACATCCTGTAAAACATCTTTCTGAGATTCACCTACTATTCCCCTGCATGCTGTCTCAGCATATTTCCTTTTCAGCATACTGAAGATATACTTTTTAAACAGATCATTTTGAATAGCTTTTGCCACTGGCACAAGTCTCAGATATATCCCGTTCCAATAGACACCCTTCAGTCACGTGTGTTAAGTTGTAGACTACTAGACTGCCCTAGTCCTTAATCGTTTGCTGTCCTAGCACTCCAAATATGATCTATTTCTGCTTTCTAACATTATTTGTTAGGTCAATTAAATTATTCTTTAATTTAGTAGGTTTCGTGAGTTTTCTACTTTTGGCAGTATATGTTATTTTTATGGGGTTGCAAGCTCTGTCAACTCTTTCAATACTTCCTCTAATTCCCCCCAAGCGGGTCCTGTTCTCAGTTCGATGGTCTGCTGCTAGCAATGACCTCTGTATTGGATATGCTTTGGATGTGTCTCTCAGGAGACATCTATATCTGTTCCCTTTCAGCATGCATTTCTAAGCTTCATCAATCTTACCTAGATTTGGTGGCAGTATATAGATGGGTCATATGTGGGGCTGGCCCTGAATGGCCATTACTTGAGTTGCTGCTCTAAACGTTGCATGCCTATCCCCTCCTATGGATATTTTTGTTCCCCTTTTAAAGGAGTGAAGCTTGCACATTTTGTTCATCCTTCTTGAGTTTCATGTGGTCTGTGCATTGTATCTTGAGTTTTTCTAGCATTTGGGCTAAATTCACTTATCAATGAGTGCATACCATGTGTGTTTTTCTGTGATTAGGTCACCACAATCAGGATAATATTTACTAGTTCCATCAATTTGCCTATGAATTGCATGAAGACATTGTTTCTGAGAGCTGAGTAGTACTCCTTTGTGCAGATGTACCACATTTTCTGTATCCATTCCTCTGTTGAAGGGCATCTTGGTTTTTCCAGCTTAGTCTGCTATGAACATAGGGCAGGATGTGTCTTTGTTGTAGGTAGAAGCACAGTTTGGGTATATACTCAGGAGAGGTATAGATGAGTTCAATGTCCAATTTTTTGGAGAACCTCGAGACTGATTTCCAGAATGGTTGTACCAGTCTACAATCCCACCAACAATGTAGGAGTGTTCCTCTTTCTCCACATCCTCGCCAGCATTTGCTGTCACCTGAGTTTTTGATCTTAGCCATTCTCACTGGTGTGAGGTGAAATCTCAGGGTTGTTTTGATTTGCATTTCCCTTATGAATAAAGATGTTAAACATTTCTTTAGGTGTTTCTCAGCCATTCCACATTCCTCAGCTGTGAATTCTTTGTTTAGCTCTGAACCCCAATTTTTAATAGGGTTATTTTTCTCCCTGCAGTCAAACTTTGTGAGTCCTTTGTATTTTTGGACATAAACCCTCTATCTGTTGTAGGATTGGTAAAGATCTCTTCCCCAATCTGTTAGTTGCCATTTTGTCCTAATAACAGTGTCCTTTGCCTTACAGAAGCTTTTGCAGTTTTATGGGATCCCATTTGTGGATTCTTGATCTTAGGAGCATAAGCCATTGGTGTTTTGTTCAGAAATTTTTTTTTTTCCGTGCCCCATGTGTTGAGATGGTTTCCCACTTTTTTTATTCTTTCAGTTTGAATGTATCTGGTTTGATGTGGAGGTCCTTGATCCACGTGGACTTAAGCATTGTACAGGGTGATAGACATGGATCGATCTGCATTCTTCTACATGCTGACCTCCAGTTGAACCAGCACCATTTGCTGAAAACTCTCTTTTTTCCATTGGATAGTTTTGGCTCCTTTGTTGAAAATCAAGTGACCATAGGTGTGTGGGTTCATTTCTGGGTCTTCAAATCTATTCCACTGGTCTATCTGTCTGTCTCTGTACAAATACCATGCAGTTTTTATCACCATTGCTCTGTAATACTGCTTGAGTTCAGGAATAGTGATTTCCCCCAGAAGTCCTTTTATTGTTGAGGATAGTTTTAGCTATCCTGGGTTTATTGTTATTCCAGATGAATTTGCAAATTGTTCTGTTTAGCTCTCTGAAGAATTGGATTGGTATTTTGATGGGGAATGCATTGAATCTGTAGATCTCTTTTGGTAAAATGGCCATTTTACTATATTAATCCTGCCAATCCATGAGTTTGGGAGATCTTTCCATCTTCTGAGGTCTTCTTCAATTTCTTTCTTCAGAGGCTTGAAGTTCATATCATACAGATCTCTTACTGGCTTGGTTAAAGTCACACTGTGGCATTTTATACTATTTGGGACTATTATGAAGGGTGTTGTTTCCCTAGTTTCTTTCTCGGCTTGTTTCTCTTTTGTGTAGAGGAAGGCTACTGATTTATTTGAGTTAATTTTATACCCAGCCACTGTGCTGAAGATGTTTATCAGGATTAGTAGTTCTCTGGTGAAAATTTTGGGATCACTTATATATACTATCATATCATCTGCCAATAGTGTTATTTTGTCTTTTTCTTTTCCAATCTGTGTCCCCTTGATCTCCTTTTTTTCTGATTGCTCTGGCTAGAACTTCAAGAACTACATTGAATAAGTAGGGAGAGAATAGTCAGCCTTGTCTAGTCCCTGATTTTAGTGGGATTGCTTCAAGTTTCTCTCCATCTAGTTTAATGTTAGCTAATGGTTTGCTGTATATGGCTTTTACTATGTTTAGGTATGGGTCTTGAATTCCTATTCTTTCCAGGACTTTTATCATGAAGGGTTGTTGAATTTTGTCAAATGCTTTCTCGGCATTTAATAAAATGATCATGCTTTTTTTTTATCTTTCAGTTTGTTTATATAGTGGACTGTGTTGATGGTTTTCTGTATCTTTATCCATCCCTGCATGCCTGGGATGAAGCCTACTTGATCATGGTGGATGATTGTTTTGCTGTACTCTTGCATTCTTTGTCAGAATTTTAATGAGTATTTTTATATCGATATTCATAAGGGAAATTGGTCTGAAGTTCTCTTTCTTTGTTGGGACTTTGTGTGGTTTAGGTATAAGAGTAATTGTGACTTCATAGAAGGAATTTGGTAGCGCTCCATCTGTTTCAATTTTGTGGAATAGTTTGGATAGTATTGGTATGAGGTCTTCTATTAAGGTCTGATAGAATTCTGCACTAAACCCGTCTGGACCTGGGCTCTTTTTGTGTGGGAGACCTTTAATGACTGCTCCTATTTCTTAGGAGTTATCGGGTTGTTTAAATGTTTTATATGTAACTGATTTAACTTCAGTACCTGGTATCTGTCTAGACAATTGCCCATTTCCTGGAGATTTACACGTTCTGTTGAATATAGGCTTTTGTAGTAGATTCTGATGATTTTTTGAATTTCCTCTGATTCTGTAGTTATACCTTTCTTTTCCTTTCTGATTTTGTTAATTTGGACACACTCTCTGTGTCCTCTCTGTAGTCTGGCTAAGGGTTTGTCTACCTTGTTGATTTTCTCAAAGAATCAACTTTTGGTTCTGTTGATTCTTTCTATAGTTCTTTTTGTTTCTATTTGGTTCATTTCAGCAATGAGATTGATTATTTTCTGCCTTCTACTCCTCCTGGGTATATGTGCTTTTTTTTGTTCTAGAGCTTTTATGTGTGTGCTGTCAAGCTGCTGATATATTTCTCTCCTGTTTCTTTCTGCAGGCCTCAGAGTTATGAGTTTTCCTTTAGCTTTAGCTTTCATTGTTTCCGATAATTTGGGTATGTTGCATCTTTATTTTCATTAAATTCGAAGAAGTCTTTAACTTCTTCTTTATTTCTTCCTTGACCAGGTTACCATTGAGTAGGGCATTGTTCAACTTCCATGTATATGTGGGCATTCTTCCCTTATTGTACTTGAGGTCCAGCTTTAGCCTGTGGTGGTCTGATAGGACTCATGGTATTATTTCTATCTTTCTGTATCTATTGAGGCCTGTTTTATGACCAATTATATCGTCAATTTTTGAGAAAGTACCATGAGGTGGTGAGAAGAAGGTATATCCTTTTGTTTTAGGATAGAATGTACTATAAATATCTGTTATGTCCTTTTGGCTCATGACTTCTCTTAGTCTGTACATGTCTCTGTTTAATTTCTGTTTCCATGATCTGTCCATTGATGAGAGTGGGGTGTTGAAATCTCCTACTATTATTGTGTGAGGTTCAATGTGTGTTTTGAACTTTAGTAAGGTTTCTTTTATGTATGTAGGTGCCCTTGTATTTGGGGCATAGATATTTAGGATTGAGAGTTCATCTTGGTGGATTATTCCTTTGATGAATATGAAGTGTCCTTCCTTATCTTTTTTGATGACCATTAGTTGAAAATTGATTTATTTGATATTAGAATGGCTACTCCAGCTTGTTTCTTCTGACCATTTGTTTGGAAAGTTGTTTTCCAGCCTTTCCTCTGAGGTAGTGTCTGTCTTTGTCTCTGAGGTGTGTTTCCTGTAGGCAAGCAGAATGCAGGGTCCTCGTTCTATGTGAGATCCAGTTTGTTAATCTATGTCTTTTTATTGGGGAGTTGAGGCCATTGATGTTGAGAGATATTAAGGAATAGTGATTATTGCTTCCTGTTATATTCATATTTGGATATGAGGTTATGTTTGTGTGCTTTTCTTCTCTTTGTTTTGTTGCCAAGACGATTAGTTTCTTGCTTCTTCTAGGCTATAGCTTGCCTCCTTATGTTGGGCTTTACAATTTATTATCCTTTGTAGTGCTGGATTTGTTGAAAGATATTGGGTAAATTTGGTTTTGTCATGGAATATCTTGGTTTCTCCATCTATGTTAATTGAGAGTTTTGCACGATACAGTAACCAGGGATGGCATTTGTGCTCTCTTAGGATCTGTATGACATCTGTCCAGGTACTTCTGGCTCTCATAGTCTCTGGTGAGATGTCTGGTCTGATTCTGAGAGGTCTGCCTTTATATGTTACTTGACTTTTTTCTTTACTGCTTTTAATATTCTTTGTTTTGTGCATTTGTTCTCCCGACTATTATGTAACAGGAAGAGTTTCTTTTCTGGTCCAATCTATTTGGAGTTCTGTAGGCTTATTGTATGTTTATGGGCACCTCTTTCTTTAGGTTAGGGAAGTTTTCTTTATGATTTTGTGGAAGACTCCTTTGACCTGGGAGTCTTCACTCTCTTCTATACCTATTATCCTTAGGTTTTGTCTTCTCATTGTGTCCTGGACTTCTTGTATGTTTTGGACCGCAGCCTTTTTCATTTTACATTATCTTTGACAGTTGTGTCAATGATTTCTATGGAATCTTCTGCTCCTAAGATTCTCTCTTCTATCTCTTTTATTCTGTTGGTGATGCTTGTATCTATGGCTCCTTGTCTCTTCCTTTGGTTTTCTTTTTATTTTTTTCTTTATTTTTTTATTAACATGAATATTTCTTATTTACATGTCAAATGTTATTCCATTTCCCGGTTTCTGGGCCAACATCCCCCTAAGCCCTCCCGCTCCCCTTCTATATGGGTGTTCCCCTCCCAATCCACCACCCCTTACCTCCCCCCCCAACAATCACGTTCACTGGGGGTTCAGTATTAGCAGGACCAAGGGCTTCCCCTTCCACTGGTGATCTTACTAGGCTGTTCATTGCTACCTATGAAGTTGGAGCCCAGGGTCAGTCCATTTATAGTCTTTGGGTAGTGGCTTTTTCCCTGGAAGCTCTGTTTGCTGTGCATTGTTGTTCATATGGGGTCACGAGCCCCTTCAAGCTCTTCCAGACCTTTCTCTGATTCCTTCAACGGGGGACCCGATCTCAGTTCAGTGGATTGCTGCTGGTATTCGCCTATGTATTTGCTGTATTCTGGGTGTGTTTCTCAGGAGAGATCTACATCCGGTTCCTGTGGGCCTGCACTTCTTTGCTTCATCCATCTTATCTAATTGGGTGGCTGATTTGTATGTGCCACATGTGGGGAAGACTCTGAGTGGGTGTTCCTTCTGCCTCTGTTCTAAACATTGCCTCCCTATTCCCTGCCAAGGGTATTCTTGTACTCCTTTTAAAGAAGGAGTGAATCATTCACATTTTGGTCATCCTTCTTGAGTTTCATGTGTTCTGTGCATCTACGGTAATTCAAGCATTTGGGCTAATATCCACTTATCAATGAATGAATACCATGTGTGTTTTTCTGTGATTGGGTTACCTCACTCAGGATGATATTTTCCAGTTAAATCCATTTGCCTACGAATTTCATAACGTCATTGTTTTTGATAGCTGAGTAATATTCCATTGTGTAGATGTACCACATTTTCTGTATCCATTCCTCTATTGAAGGGCATCTGGGTTCTTTCCAGCTTCTGCCTATCATAAATAAGGCTGTAATAAACATAGTTGAGCATGTGTCTTTGTTATATGTTTGGTCATCTTTTGGGTATATTCCCAAGAGAGGTACAGCTGGGTCCTCAGGTAGTTCAATGTCCAATTTTCTGAGGAACCTCAAGACTGATTTCCAGAATGGTTGTACCAGTCTACAATCCTACCCAACAATGTAGGAGTGTTCTTCTTTCTTCACATCCTCGCCAGTATTTGCTGTCACCTGAGTTTTTGATCTTAGCCATTCTCACTGGTGTGAGGTGAAATCTCAGGGTTGTTTTGATTTGCATTTCCCTTAAGACTAAAGATGTTGAACATTTCTTTAGGTGTTTCTCAGCCATTCGGCACTCCTCAGTTGTGAATTCTTTTTTTTAGCTCTGAACCCCATTTTTTAATAGGGTTATTTGTCTCCCTGTTGTCTAACTTCTTGAGTTCTTTTTATATTTTGGATATAAGGCCTCTATCTGTTGTAGGATTGGTAAAGATCTTTTCCCAATCTGTTGGTTGTCATTTTGTCCTAACAACAGTGTCTTTTGCTTTACAGAAGCTTTGCAGTTTTTTGAGATCCCATTTGTGGATTCTTGATCTTAGAGCATAAGCCATTGTTGTTTTGTTCAGGAAATTTTCTCTAGTGCCCATGTATTCGAGATGCTTCCCCACTTTTTCTTCTATTAGTTTGAGTGTATCTGGTTTGATATGGAGGTCCTTGATCCACTTGTACTTAAGCTTTGTACAGGGTTCACCAGAGATATAGACCTGTCTCTTTTTTCTTCTTCTTTGTTGTGTCTTTATCAATTTTTGTTATTGGAATAGAAACCCTAAGACATCCCCCTACCTTATCATTGTTTTCACAGAGAAAAAATAAGAAAATAGTGTTAAAGTACAAATTTTACAGCCAAGGATATAGTTCAGAGGTAATTTCCTATAATATCTAAACTCTGTGTTCAATCCCCAGTACTGTAACTTTTTTCACAATCAAATTTGCATACATTGTGTGTGTTTCTGTCAAATACATTATGACTTTGTATATGTATGTATGTTTGTGGAGGGAGGCCCGGTGGGCAAGAATAGTCAAACCAGTGGTCATCCTTAAGTACTGTTCCTTAGAAGTGGTTCATCTTGCTCTTTTAAGACAGAGTCAGTCACTGGGCTCCTGAACTAGGGCAAGCCAGTTGGTCAACATGTTTCAGGAATATGCTCTCTCCAGCTTTCTGGTATTGGGACTACAAGCACAAGCCTGGCTTATATGGGGCTAGGGCTAGAATTCAGGTCCTCATGCTTACACAGCGAGCAGTTGACCAACTAAGCTGTCTCATCAGACTCAAGAACAAATTTTATTCTGCACTTTCTTAAAACTCTAAAATTGGATGTGGCATAGTAATTATATATAATATAAATGATATAATTATCACCAAGGTGATTTTGTTTCACCTTCAAAGTTCCTATAAACTAATTGCTTATGGACCCAAATATAAATAAATGGTAAAATGATGGCAAATTAACTCTGCCTGACCAACTAGATGGGCAGACATCTGTCTTCTCTTCCCTAAGGAGCTACTCATTCCATTGATCTATCTGTTCTACATCTTTTTACTCTCTATCAATGGAACGTTACTATCCACTGGAGATATTCTCAGATGTAATCCCCAAGATGGTGCTTAATCAGCCAGCAAGGTATCACCTGATATGGACAACTAGACATGCAATATTAGCCATCATCCGAGCTAAGATTGTAATAACCTTATATGGGCCATAACATGGTTATGGTAAGCATCATAAAATGGGTGATTATCTAAGATGATTCCAATAAGTCCTAAATGTGATCAATGGTTCCTCTTAGGAGAGATACAGAGGAGTTTATATTCCTAGAAAAGAAGGTGGTGTAAAAATGAAAGATAATTAGGTTTGCACATAGCTATTAGAATTATCCTATCTCTTATTACCTTTCCCTCAAAGGTCATTGGATTTACTGGTAACTGTTACAGGCAATTTCAGCAAATCAGATCACCAAGGAAGGAAGATAGTAAATAGCTCATGAATTGCCTGTCTGTCTGTATCTGTGACTCTCTCTCTCTCTCTCTCTCTCTCTCTCTCTCTCTCTCTCTCCTTGCTCTCATTCTAACTCTATTTCTCTCTGCGTGTTGGGGGTAAGGGGTGTCAGCAGTGCTCTTCATCCACTCTGCACTTTGAGACAAGGGATCTGATTAGGACCTGGAGCTCACCAATTAAGCTAGGCTGGCTGGCCTGTCTCCATATCTCCAAGGTTTTTTGTTTTGCTTTTTTTTTCAGGTCTGGAGATCAAAGTCTCAATCTTTGGTTTATGCAGGAGGTCCTTTAGCAATGGAGCCATCTTCCATGCCTAGCCCCTATATGATTATTTACTGCAAGAAGAAAAATAGATCAATAGCTTAGGTGGCCAAGAGTGAGTTTGGTGTTAGACAGATGCTTAATTGGCAAATGTTTGCTGTACAAATGAAAAACATGGGCTCAGATCCTTAGTACTGATTTATATAAAAAGTCAGCTATGACAGTAAATACTTTTACCCCAGTGCTAGGGACACACACACACACACACACACACACACACACACACACACACACACACACACACAGAGATTTTATTTATTTATTTATTTATATTTTTATTTTCAAAGCAAGGCCTGCGATCGGGCAGTGAAAAAGTAAGGCAGGCACAGAGTTTTGGAGAGAGGAGACAGAGAAGGAAGGAAGAAGAAAAACCAAGATGGAGGAAGAGAAGGATGACTCAGATCTGTGTGGCTTCAAGGGGCCACAGGTAGCTATGAATATTTCTTAAGGGATGGATAATTATAGTACAATTTGTCTTACCCAGGTGGGCAGTTTATATCAATATTAATTGGTTCTGAGTTTATTGTGTGGACATTTTGTCTAGTGAGAATTTATTGATATATATCTGAATAATAAATTACAAGCTTATTAAGTTTTGATTGTAATGGGTTACTGGGAGTTGTGAGACTGTGAACAGAGTTCACAGCAGAGTCAACAAGAGGGTGGCTGCTGCTTGGGCCAGAGAGTAGATGGGGCCATAGTGGGGCTAGCTATGGAGTCAGAGAGATTGCAGGGCCCAGAGAATAGCCGGCATCATGAGATGGAAATTGGGAATGTGGCAGGTCATGTGGAGATATTTTGTTGATTGAGATGAAAATACCCGACAGATGCCATGTGGCCTGCCAGTGCCCGCAATATTGTGGGATGGTGACTTTTTTTTCATCTTTATTAACTTGAGTATTTCTTATTTACATTTCGATTGTTATTCCCCATCTCGGTTTCCAGGACAACCTCGCCCAAAGCCCTCCCCCTTCTGTTCTCTATGGGTGTTCCCCTCCCCATCGCCACAACATTACCGCCCTCCCCCCAACAATCACATTCACTGGCGGTTCAGTCTTGGCAGGACCAAGGGCTTCCCCTTCCACTGGTGCTCTTACTAGGGTATTCATTGCTACTTATGCAGTTGGAGTCCAGGGTCAGTCCATGTATAGTCTTTAGGTAGTGGGTTAGTCCCTGGAAGCTCTGGTAGCTTGGCATTGTTGTTCATATGGGGCCTCAAGCCTCTTCAAACTCTTCCAGTCCTTTCTAAGATTCCTTCAACGGGGGTCCCGTTCTCAGTTCAGTGGTTTAATGATGGCATTCTCCTATGTATTTGCTGTATTCTGGCTGTGTCTCTCAGGAGAGATCTACATCCGGTTCCTGTTGGCCTACACTTCTTTGCTTCATCCATTTTATCTACTTTGGTGGCTGTATACACATGTGGGGCAGGCTCTGAATGGGTGTTCCTTCTGCTCAGTTCTAAACTTTGCCTCCCTATTCCCTGCTAAGGATTTTCTTGTTCCCCTTTTAAAGAAGGAGTGAAGCAGTTGCATTTTGGTCATCCTTCTTGAGTTTCATGTGTTCAGTGCATCTAGGGTAATTCAAGCATTTGGGCTAATAGCCACTTATCAATGAGTGCATACCATGTGTGTTTTTCTGGGATTGGGTTACCTCACTCAGGATGATATTTTCCAGTTTCATCCATTTACCTATGAATTTCATAAAGTCATTGTTTTTGATAGCTGAATAATATTCCATAGTATAGATGTACCACATTTTCTGTATCCATTCCTCTGTTGAAGGACATCTGGGTTCTTTCCAGCTTCTGGCTAGTATAAATCAGGCTGCTATGAACATAGTGGAGCACGTGTCTTTTTTATATGTTGGGGCATCTTTTAGGTATTTGGCAAAGAGTGGTATATCAGGGTCCTCAGGTACTTCAATGTCCAATTTTCTGAGGAACTTCTGGACTGATTTCCAGAATGGTTCTACCAGTCTGCAATCCCACAAACAATGGAGGAGTGTTCCTCTTTCTCCACATCCTTGCCAGACACTGCTGTCATCTGAGTTTTCGATTTTAGCCATTCTAACTGGTGTGAGCTGAAATCTCAGGGTTGTTTTGATTTTCATTTCCCTGAGGACTAAAGATGTTGAACATTTCTTTAGGTGTTTCTCAGCCATTCATCATTCCTCAGCTGTGAATTCTTTGTTTAGCTCTGAACCCCATTTTAAATAGGGTTATTTGTCTCCCTGCAGTCTAACTTCGTGAGTTCTTTGTATATTTTGGATATAAGCCATCTATCGGTTGTAGGATTGGTAAAGATCTTTTCCCAATCTGTTGGTTGCCGTTTTGTCCTAACCACAGTGTCCTTTGCCTTACAGAAGCTTTGCAGTTTTTTGAGATACCATTTGTCGATTCTTGATCTTAGAGCATAAGCCATTGGTGTTTTGTTCAGGAAATTTTCTCCAGTGCCCATGTGTTCGAGATGCTTCCCCACTTTTTCTTCTATTAGTTTGAGTGTATCTGGTTTGATGTGGAGGTCCTTGATCCACTTGGACTTAAGCTTTGTACAGGGTGATAAGCATGGATTGATCTGCATTCTTCTACATGTTGACCTCCAGTTGAACCAGCACCATTTGCTGAAAATGCTATCTTTTTTCCATTGGATGGATTTGGCTCCTTTGTCAAAAATCAAGTGACCATAGGTGTTTGGGTTCATTTCTGGGTCTTCAATTCTGTTCCACTGGTCTATCTGTCTGTTTCTGTACCAATACCATGCAGTTTTATCACTATTGCTCTGTAATACTGCTTGAGTTCAGGAATAGCGATTCCCCCTGAAGTCCTTTTATTGTTGAGGATAGTTTTAGCTATCCTGGGTTTTTTGTTATTCCAGATGAATTTGCAAATTGTTCTGTCTAACTCTTTGAAGAATTGGATTGGTATTTTGATGGGGATTGCATTGAATCTGTAGATCGCTTTTGGTAAAATGGCCATTTTTACTATATTAATCCTTCCAATCCATGAGCATGGTAGATCTTTCCATCTTCTGAGGTCTTCTTCAATTTCTTTCTTCAGTGTCTTGAAGTTCTTATTGTACAGATCTTTTACTTGCTTGGTTAAAGTCACACCGAGGTACTTTATATTATTTGGGACAAGTACGAAGAGTGTCATTTCCCTAATTTCTTTCTCGGCTTGATTCTCACTTGTGTAGAGGAAGGCTACTGATTTATTTGAGTTAATTTTATACCCAGCCTCTTTGCTGAAGTTGATTATCAGGATTAGTAGTTCTCTGGTGGAAATTTTGGGATCACGTAAATATACTATCATATCATCTGCAAATAGTGATATTTTGACCTCTTCTTTTCCAATCTGTATCCCCTTGATCTCCTTTTGTTTTCTGATTGCTCTGGCTAGAACTTCAAGAACTATATTGAATAAGTAGGGAGAGAGTAGGCAGCCTTGTCTAGTCCCTGATTTTAGTGGGACTGCTTCAAGTTTCTCTGCATTTAGTTTAATGTTAGCTACTGGTTTTGCTGTATATGGCTTTTACTATGTTTAGGTATGGGCCTTGAATTCCTATTCTTTCCAGGACTTTTTATCATGAAGGGTGTTGAATTTTGTCAATGCTTTCTCAGCATCTAATGAAATGATCATGTGGTTTTGTTCTTTCAGTTTGTTTTATATAATGGATACATTGATGGTTTTCCATTATATTAAACCATCCCTGCATGCCTGGGATGAAAGCCTACTTGATCATGGTGGATGATTGTTTGATGTGCTCTTGGATTGGTTTGCAGAATTTTATTGAGTATTTTTGTCGATATTCATAAGGGAAATTGGTCTGAAGTTCTCTTTCTTTGTTGGGTCTTTTGTGGTTTAGGTATAAGAGTAATTGTGGCTTCATAGAAGGAATTTGGTAGTGCTCCATCTGTTTCAATTTTGTGGAATAGTTTGGATAATATTGGTATGGTCTTCTATGAAGGTCTGATCGAATTCTGCACTAAACCCGTCTGGACCTGGGCTCTTTTGGTTGGGAGACCTTTAATGACTGCTTCTATTTCTTAGGAGTTATGGGGTTGTTTAAATGGTTTATCTGTTCCTGATTTAACTTTGGTACCTGGTATCTGTCTAGGAAATTGTCCATTTCCTGCAGATTTTCAAGTTTTGTTGAATATAGGCTTTTGTAGTAGGATCTGATGATTTTTTGAATTTCCTCTGATTCTGTGTTATGTCTCCCTTTTCATTTCTGATTTTGTTAATTTGGACACACTCTCTGTGTCTCTCATTGTCTAATCTGGCAAGGGTTTATCTATCTTGTTGATTTTTCTCAAAGAACCAGCTTTTGGTTTTGTTGATTCTTTGTATGGTCCTTTTTGTTTCTACCTGGTTGATTTCAGCTCTGAGTTTGATTATTTCCTGCCTTCTACTCCTCCTGGGTTTATTTGCTTCTTTTTGTTCTAGAGCTTTTAGGTGTGCTGTCAAGCTGCTGATATATGCTCTCTCCTGTTTCTTTCTGCAGGCACTCAGAGCTATAGTTTTCCTCTTTTTTAGCTTTCATTGTGTCCCATAAGTTTGGGTATGTTGTACCTTCATTTTCATTAAATTCTAAGAAGTCTTTAATTTCTTTCTTTATTTCTTCCTTGACCAGGTTATCATCAGTAGAGCATTGTTCAACTTCCATGTATATGTGGGCATTCTTCCTTATTTTTATTGAAGACCAGCTTTTACCCATGGTGGTCTAATAGGACGCATGGGATTATTTCTATCTTTCTGTATCTGTTGAGGCCTGTTTTTGACCAATTATATGGTCAATTTTGGAAAAAGTACCATGAGGGCTGAAAGAATGTATATCCTTTTTTTTAGGATAGAATGTTCTATAAATATCTGTTAAGTCCATTTGGTTCATGACTTCTCTTAGTCTGTCTATGTCTCTGTTTAATTTCTGTTTCCATGATCTGTCCATTGATGAGAGTGGGGTGTTGAAATCTCCTACTATTATTGTGTGAGGTGCAATGTGTGTTTTGAGCTTTAGTAAGGTTTCTTTTATGTATGTAGGTGCCCTTGTATTTGGGCATAGATATTTAGGATTGAGAGTTCATCTTGGTGGATTTTTCCTTTGATGAATAGGAAGTGTCCTTCCTTATCTTTTTTTGATGACTTTTAGTTGAAAATGATTTTTATTTGATATTAGAATGGCTACTCCAGCTTGCTTCTTCTGACCATTTGCTTGGAAAGTTGTTTTCAGCCTTTTATTCTGAGGTATGTCTGTCTTTGTCTCTGAGGTGTGTTTCCCTGTAGGCAGCAGAATGCAGGGTCCTCATTGCATATCCAGTTTGTTAATCTATGTCTTTTTATTGGGGAGTTGAGACCATTTATGTTGAGAGATATTAAGGAATAGTGATTATTGCTTCCTGTTATATTCATATTTGGATGTGAGGTTATGTTTGTGTACTTTTCTTCTCTTTGTTTTGTTGCCAAGACGATTAGTTTCTTGCTTCTTCTAGGGTATAGCTTGCCTCCTTATGTTGGGCTTTACCATTTATTATCCTTTGTAGTGCTGGATTTGTAGAAAGATATTGTGTAAATTTGGTTTTTGTCATGGAATATCTTGGTTTCTCCATCTATATTAATTAAGAGGTTTTGCAGGATACAGTAACCTGGGCTGGCATTTGTGTTCTCTTAGGGTCTGTATGACATCTGTCAGGATCTTCTGGCTTTCATAGTCTCTGGAAAAGTCTGGTGTGATTCTGATAGGTCTGCCTTTATATGTTACTTGACCTTTTTCCTTACTGCTTTTAATATTCTTTCTTTGTTTTGTGCGTTTGGTGTTTTGACTATTATGTGACAGAAGGAATTTCTTTTCTAGTCCAATTTACTTGGAGTTCTGTAGGCTTCTTTTATGTTTATGGGCGTCTCTTTCTTCAGGTTAGGGAAGTTTTCTTGTTTGATTTTGTTGAAGATATTTGCTGGTCCTTTGAGCTGGGAGTCTTCACTCTCTTCCATACCTATTATCCTTAGGATTGATCTTCTCATTGTGTCCTGGATTTCCTTTGTGTTTTGGACCAGTAGCTTTTTCTGTTTTACATTATCTTTGACAGTTGTTTCAATGATTTCTATAGAAGCTTCTGCTCCTGAGATTCTCTCTTCTATCTCTTTTAATCTGTTGGTGATGCTTGTGTCTACAGCTCCTTGTCTCTTCCTTTTGGTTTTCTATATCCAGGGTTGTTTCCATGTGTTCTTTCTTCATTGCTTCTATTTCATTTTAATTCCTTCAACTGTTTGATTGTGTTTTTCCTTAATTCTTTCAGGACTTTTTTTGTTTTTCCTCTCTAAAGGCTTCTACTTGTTTATTTATGTTTTCCTGTTTTCTCTATAGGACTTGTTCTTCATGTCTTTCTTGAAGTCCTCCATCATCATGATCAAATATGATTTTAAATCTAGATATTGCTTTTCTGGTGTGTTTGGATATACATTGTCTGCTGTGGTGAGAGAATTGGGTTCCGATGATGCCATGTAGTCTTAGTTTCTGTTGCTTGGGTTCCCGCGCTTGCCTCTCGCCATCAGATTATCTCTAGTGTTACTTTGTTCTGCTATTTCTGACAGTGGCTAGACTGTCCTATAGGCCTGTGTCAGGGGTGCTGTAGACCTGTTTTCCTGTTTTTTTGGGAGACATAGTGTTCTTCTTTTGGCGTGTAGTTTTTCCTGTCTACAGGTCTTCAGCTGTTCCTGTGGGCCTGTGTCTTGAGTTCACCAGGCAGGTCACTTGGAGCAGAAAATTGGTCTTACCTGTGTTCCTGGGGCTCAATTTGCTCTTGGGGGGCTGCTTTTGAGCTCTCCTTGAGGGTGGCATCCAGGAGGGCCTGTGCCACCTTTTCCCGGGGTCCCCATGCACCAGTGTCCCAAGTGGTGTTAGGTGTTTTCCTCTGGAGGGCAGAGTGGTGGGCAGAATGTAGTCTCTTCTGGCTTCCTAGGTGTTTCTGCCCCTCTGAAGCTTTAGCTCTCCCTCCCACGTGATTTGGGTGCAGGGAGCTTTTGATCAGGTCCCTTCAGATCTGGGCAGTGTCTGGACTGAAGGGGACCTGCGGCTTGGGTACCCCTATCTTCTGGTTCCCAGAGGCCGTATATAGTTTCCTTTTGGTCCAGGGATGTGGGCAGGGGTGGGCAGTATTTGTGTTCTCTCTGGCTCTGCAGTCTCAGGAGTGCCCACCTGTTCAAGCGGTGAGCTCTCTCTCCCAAGGGGATTGGGTGCAGGGAGTCTGGGCCGGAGTCAGCAAAGTTGGGGCTCCAGGTAAAAACTGGAAGTGTCTGGTACCAGAGGAATTTTTCCTCTCTGTGTCCTGAGTCCACCAGGCAGGTTGCTTGAAGCAGAAAAGTTGGACTTACCTGTTGTCCCATGGGTGAAGTTGTTTGTGGGTTCTGCTTTTGAGCTCTCCCTGAGGACAGCAACCAGGAGGGCCTGTGCTGCCTTTTCCCAGGGCCCCGTGCACTGGAGTCCAAGGTGGTGTTAGGTGTTTTCTTCTGGAGTCAGAAATGTGGGCAGAGTGTAGTCTCTTCTGGCCAGCCATGGTAATTCTTAAATGTTGATCCAATGCATCATTTCCAAGAGTTGACATATTCATTTTACATTTGCAGAGATTTTAGTCCATAGATGTCTGATCCCTTTGCTTCTGGAACATTATAACAGAATATATAATGGCAGAAAGGCACAGCTTAGACAAATTCTCTCCTCATGTATCATATAAGACATCATACCCATGCTCCAATATTCCTAAATTCCAGTCAGATTCTAAGAGAAATAATACCAAGTAAGACATTATTCACATTAATAACAAAACCTAGAATACCCAAAATGTATTTTCTCATCACAGAAAGTAATTAGGGACTGGGGAGGGAATACACTCCATGTATGATGAGTGTAACAACATGCATATACATTGAAGTGAGGAACTGAATGTGATCATTTTGGAATACTAAATCCTGCTTCTTAACATGGATTAAGTTAACCTTTACTTAAGGTGGTCTGGTTATATCAGTAGTAATTTAAGTGCGGCATGACATGTTATATAAGGTACATAAAAATGTTGCCAATGCATTAATGAGTGGTTCATATAAGGATACTTTCAGGTAACCAACAGACTGACTGCAGTCTGTCTATCAAGTTATTTGTATTAGGTGGCTAAAGGAAGAGGAGAGTGTCATTTTTCTTCATGAATATGGTCTCTGGTACATTGTTTATGTTCCACTGAGAAGTCTTGTACCTTTATGCATACAAAAATCACTAATTGAAGTTATAAAAATGTAGAAGACATGAAGGTGGGAGGGGTTGTTTGAGAGGAGTTGAAAACAGAGTATGGGGTGGGTCTGACCAAAATACACTATATATATATATATATATATATATATATATATATATATATTTTCAAAGAATGAATAAAATATTTTTTGAAGTTTTTGTCCTGTTGTTAATAATGATATCAATGCCCTTCTTTGGGAAGAACAACTAGAAACTCTTCACAAAGATATCAACCTGTACTAGTAATTGAACCTTTAGGCTGCTTTAACAGAGGTGCTTATGGCATCTGGAGAACTTTTTCCTAACATGTACAATTCCAAAAGAACTGTCTGATGCTATTTCAAACATCTATATTAGGCAGAGTCTGTTGATGCCTACAGTAAATAACTTCCAAATGTTAACGTGTTTACACTATAAAACATGCTTATATATTTCTCATTATATTAGTCATACACAGGAAAAAAGGTATACTCTGCTCCATATAGTCATTTAGGGACCCAGGATCCTTCTGTCTAGCTCACTAACGCCTGGCCTCTTCTCTTTATGCTCTCCATAGGTTATTCATCAGAAGGGAAAAAGAAAAGCAAAAATACATTTTGAATGGAACTGTAGATGAGACAGGCCTAGAGATGCTCTATAATATGTTCCCTACCCAACTATAAAGAACGCTGGGAAATGTGGTCAAACTGTTATGAGCTTAGATAGAAAGAAAATGGTTCAGTTATTAGTCAGAATTTTCCTACTTACCTTATTCCTACCATATATAAATATAAAGACATTCTCTTATCAAACAGTTGCTTCAGTTGTATTTTTATTAATTCATGATGTCAGGAATGGGAAAACTGGATGCGTGATACAGTTTTGAAGAAATGCCTGAGAAGACTCCTATGAAGAAAATTAAAGGCCTTACCATCAGAAAATTTTGAGAAAAACTGGATCTAAATCTAGTTTCCTTTCCCTGTGTCAATTAAAATTTAAACTATAATGAGCTAAAAATAATAAAAAGTCATATTTCTGGTTTCTTCTCAAAATATCTCACACTCCTGGATGATGTGTGTGTGTGTGTGTGTGTGTGTGTGTGTGTGTGTGTGTGTTGTTTGCCTGTTAGCTAAATAAATGTAGCCTAGTAACTGAGAATACAGGTAAGAAGTTGATAGAAAGAGCCAAATGGAAAAGTATACATT
Organism: Rattus rattus; assembly: GCF_011064425.1. Taxonomy (NCBI): domain Eukaryota; kingdom Metazoa; phylum Chordata; class Mammalia; order Rodentia; family Muridae; genus Rattus; species Rattus rattus. Next base: position 12,429,871 of record NC_046172.1, read on the forward strand.
TATAATACCAGCACTCTAGAAACTGAGGAAAGAAAATTGCAAATTTTAGGTCAGCCATGTCTACATGTTGAGAACTTGTTGAAGATGAAGAACAAGAAAAGCATAAAAGAAAGGGGAAGGGATAATAAGTAAGATAATGTTATCAAGGAAAAGGAACACAAGAATAAAACATCATAGGAAAGTTATAGAAATGTAAAATTTTCCATAGAACCTTCTACTTCGTCCCCACTGAATACACTTCTCAATATTATGCAATACTACTAATTAATAGACATATTTTAAACATATCTAAAGATATGATATTCCATATTTCTGTATGACAAATTTATTCATTTCTGGAATCGTGAGTTTAGAAGTGTAGATGTTTTAAGCAGAAAACTTGGGAGTATATTTGCTTACCTGTCTTTCTGTGTGTGTCTGAGTTAAAGGAAGATAATTACAATCTTACTCTACCTCACATATTGTACCAGCAGAGATGTTTGGAGATGGGATAATCATGTCATATATTTGTAATTAGTTCATAGAGAAGCCTATACATTTTTTCAAGAACATGGAAATAACATTTAGTGCATTTGAAATAGGGTATGTTGCTGTAATAAAAGTCTCAAAGGGTTAAATATTTGTTTACTTCTTAGTTGCATGAAGTCTGAAACAAGTTAGACAGAGCTCATCTCAATCTGGTGACTTTGGGAATCCAAGTTTCTTCCATCTGGTACTGCTGCCCTCTCAAGATGTAAATTCCCAGATTTTGATGGTTGGAAAAGAGAGTACTGGAAGAAACACAATAGCTCTTTATTTAGTTGGCCCATAAGTAATTAGTGCCATTTTCATGCATAGTAGATATAACAGAATTTGACGTACACCATTCAAAACATCTGGGAAAGACAGGGGAGCACATTGTAAGTTTGATGAAAACAACCATCTTTGCCATAGAAGGGAAATAAGATTACTTGCAGAAAATTTTCCAAACAATGTTCATGTGTCATGAATAAATTTAATAAGTCTGGAAGAGTATAACATAAATGGTAATGAAATGTTTAACATATACAAATTATAAAGCGCAATATATGATATTGACTAATAGAAGATTATCGTACATGAGCACACCATTGATTAACGATGTACTCCCCATCTAACAGTAAACAAATACCTAAATGATATTAAAACAGTATTTGGAAGATGCTACACGAATTTTAAACTAAAGGAATTTACATATGCTGGACTTCACAGCAAACCTAAAGCACAAACAAAGAAAAAGTTTTTTAATTTGCAGTTCTGGTATTATAAGAAAGAAAATGGAAACTTGACCTTTTGTGCTTCCAGTAAGCATTGTAAATCATAAGCTTCTTTTACCATTTTAATCACTTATGATTCTGTTGAAACAGTAGACATTGTTTTCAAGCTTGATGACCATCCTACTTACTGTTCTATTGGTCTGAAGAGACCCGGTGACTGAGACAACTCTTATAAAAGAAGGAATTTAATTGGGGCTTACTTACATTTTCAGAGGTTTAGTCTATTATCATAATTGCAGGGAGCATAGTAATATACAGGCATATATGGTGGTAGAGCATTATCTGAGGGCTAAATCCTGATCCACAGTCAGAGAGGGAGAAGTGGGTCTGGCAATTCCTACCCCCACTGAAATATTTCTTATAACAAATTTACCCTTTCTGATCTTTTTCAAAGTGTACTATCCACTAATGACTAAGCATTCAAATATATAAGCCTATGGAAGCCATTCTTATTCAAACTACCACAATGACAGATATGCCTCCATTTTTCTAGCCCTCCACTTCACAATAGCCATTTCTAGTTCAAACATTTGAAAGACAGAAAAAAATCTCACCAGTAGATGGTCAAAAAGGAAACTCAATGTGGTTAATATGCGATTAAAATTTGATGGCACCATAGGAAAAATAAGGCTTTAAAAATGCACATATGTGCACCACATATAGTAGGCCTGTTACCTACAAAGGCCAGTAAAGGGTATCATATCTCCTGGAACTGGAGTTAGAGATGGTTGTAAGCATCATGTGGGTTTTGGGAGCCACTGAACCTCTTCACTATTACCCACAACTGACTATTTCTTAATAAATAGGATGATGCTGATTTATCTGAAGATTAGAAAAACATGTATAACAAGAGAAAAACCTGTTACTTTCATACAACTAAAGATCAGGACAAGGGAAGGCTTTTGGGTGAGTGTCACAAGGTCAAAGCTTGTACATGTGTTCTGTGTTATTCAGGGATACAAGATAATGGGATGATTGACTAACACTTTTTGATTTTTTCAAACCATTTTAACTTAAAATTTATTTATTTTATTTAGCTGACTCATGACAGCTGTCTATAGACTATAACTTATTGTGGCACCTTTTCATAAAATTACTCCCAGTTTGTAAACACAAAGCCAATGAAACAGAAACCAGGTGACTTGAAGAAACATGAAATAGATTAGTCTTAGAAATATCCCCACTCAACTCAAAGTTAAGAATGTTTTCTTACTTTTTTATTTCTCAAATTCTGTACTGTACCCATTAAAAGAAGACAAATAGAAGCTTATCTAGAGAATCTGTACATTTTATGTTAAAGTACTATACAAGACCCAACCCTCTAGGATGAGAAGGAGCCGGTGTAGGGACATATGAGCCTTCCTAGAAAATGAGGGAAATTACCCCTTCCTTTGTGTTTCAGGAATTTTTTATCCTCAGGATCAGGGAGAAAAACAAAAAGCAAAGCAAAACCAAAGCAAAACAATAACAACAACAAAAATCCAAACCTTGATACTTTCACAACTTCCTATGTGCTAGTGGGCTCAATAGAAAATATGCATTGAGGTGAAATGTGTAAGGTATGTGATACCTGAGACAGAGACAGACAGAGAAGACAGAGAGAGAAAGAGAGAGAGAGAGAGAGAGAGAGAGAGAGAGAGAGAGAGAGTAAAAGTATCAGGATTACTAGAATATATCAGAGCAAAGTCTGACCATAGAGCAGATCTATGTTGGACATAAATATCCAGGGCCTTTCATCATTCCTTGATCAGGAAACACCCTCAAAAGAGAATGACCTTATATCGAAAGGGAAGACTATGATGGATAAAGAGATGCCTCAGTGATTGTGATGATGAACACTGACCGCTCATTGAGGATACAGGTTCAATTTCCAATAGCCATATGACAGTTCACAACTTTCTGTAACTCTATTTCCAACATTCTTCTTGCCTCCTCAGGCACCAATCACATTGTTTGTATAGAGCCTTTGCAAATATTTATACATAAAATAATAGCTTTTCTGCTCTGAAGGCTTCCAGTGAAGATACGAGGAACTAACTCAGTACTCAAATTGCGACCCATAAATGTGAGCATGTCAACAATAAAGAAACGTATTTGATGACTAAGAGACAGAACCAGGAAAATCAATGCTTCCTCTTATTTGTCTTCTGGAAAAGAAAACTAAAAACTAAAAAAAAAAAACCCCAAATATTCTATAAGACTGTCTCAGCACCAAGCTGCAGTTTCCAATGCTGACAAACAGGTCATCAAATCACACATCTCTTAGTTCTCTTCAAAGTGTTGCTCCCAAATGTACTATGTACAGATACACCTTAGTCATGGTCTCCTGAATGGATAAAACTTAACTCTATAACTGGTAGCACCATTGAAATTCTTAAATCCAACTACATCTTCCCAGGATTACTATTTCCTTAGGATAATAATGTCATAATTTTTTTTTCTGTTTTCTGTATTGTGTGTATTAAAGCTAGCTTGAGTTGGATGTTTGAGATTTGAGAACAAAAGTAAATTACTGACCGAACCTCATTTAATTCCATCTTCCCCTCACATTAATTCTATCTTCCATGTGTTTCTGCACTCTCATAGCCAGCCCCAGTATGATGAAATGATCAGCAGCTTGACAGCACACATCAAAGCTCTAGAACAAAAAGAAGAAAATACAACCAGGAGGAGTAGAAGCCAGGAAATAATCAAACTCAGAGCTGAAATGAACCAAGTAGAAACAAAAAGGACTATACAAAGAATGAGCAGAACCAAAAGCTGTTTCTTTGAGAAAACCAACAGGATAGATAAACCCTTAGCCAGACTAATGAGACTAATGAGAGGACACAGAGAGTGTGTCCAAATTAACAAAATCAGAAATGAAAAGGGAGCCATAACTACAGAATCAGAGGAAATTCAAAAATCATCAGATCCTACTACAAAAGCCCATATTGAAGAAAACTTGGAAATCTGCATGAAATGGACAATTTCCTAGACTGATACCAGGTACCAAAGTTAAATCAGGAAGAGATAAAACATTTAAACAACACCATAACTCCTAAAGAAATAGAACCAGTCATTAAAGGTCTCCCAACCAAAAGGAGCCCAGGTCCAGATGAGTTCAGTGCAGAATTCTATCAGACCTTAATAGAAGACCTCATACCAATATTATCCAAACTATTTTAAAACTTGAAACAGAAGGAGCGCTACCGAATTCCTTCTATGAAGCCACAATTACTCTTATACCTAAACCACACAAAGACTTAACAAAGAAAGAGAACTTCAGACCAATTTCCTTTATGAATATCTATGCAAAAATAGTCAATATAATTCTGGTAAACCGAATCCAAGAGCACATCAAAACAATCAACCACCATGAACAACTAGGCTTCATCCCAAGAATGCAGGGTTGGTTTAATATATGGAAAACCATCAATGTAATCCATTATATAAACAAACTGAAAGATAAAAACCACATGATCATTTCATTTCGATGCTGAGAAAAAATTGGACAAAATTCAGCACCCCTTCATGATAAAGTCCTGGAAAAAGAATAGGAATTCAAGGCCCATACCCTAAACATAGTAAAAAGCCATATACAGCAAAACCAGTAGCTAACATTAAACTAAATGCAGAAACTTGAAGTAATCCTACTAAAATCAGGGAACTGAACAAGGCTACCCACTCTCTTCTTACTTATTCAATATATTCTTTAAGTTCTTGCCAGAGCAACTTAATAATGAAAAGGAGATCAAGGGATACAGATTGAAAAGAAAGAGGTCAAAATATCACTATTTGCAGATGATATGATAGTATGTTAGTGATCCCAAAATTTCCACCCAGAGAACTACATTGATCCTGATAAACAAATTCAGCAAAGTGGCTGGGTATAAGATTAACTCAAATAAATCAATATCCTTCCTCTACACAAATGAGAATCAAGCTGAGAAAAATTAGGGAAATGACACCCTTCATACTTGTCCCAAATTATCTAAAATACCGTGTTGTTAGTTTAACCATGCAATTGAAAGATTTGTATGATGAGAACTCCAAGCTTCTGAAGAAAGAATTTGAAGAAGACCTCGGAAGATGGAAAGATCTCCCATGCTCATGGATTGGCAGGATTAATATAGTAAAATGGCCATTTTAACAAAAGCAATCTATGGATTCAATGCATTCCCCATAAAAATTCCAATCCAATTCTTCATAAAGTTAGACAGAACAATCTGTAAATTCATCTAGAATAACAAAAAACCCAGGATAGCTAAAACTATCCTCAACAATAAAAGGACTTCAGGGGGAATCACTATCCCTGAACTCAAGCAGTATTACAGAGCAATAGTGATAAAAACTGCATGGTATTGGTACAGAGACAGACAGATAGACCAATGGAACAGAATTGAAGACCCAGAAATGAATCCACACACCTATGGTCACTTGATTTTTGACAAAGGAGCCAAATCCATCCAATGGAAAAAAGATAGCTTTTTCAGCAAATGGTGCTGGTTCAACTGGAGGTCAGCATGTAGAAGAATGCAGATCAATCCATGCTTATCACTCTGTACAAAGCTTAAGTCCAAGTGGATCAAGGTCCTCCACATCAAACTAGATACACTCAAAATAATAGAAGAAAATGTGGGGAAGCATCTCGAACACATGGGCACTGGAGAAAATTTCCTGAACAATACAGCAATGGCTTACACTCTAAGATCAAGAATCAACAAATGGGATCTCATAAAACTGCAAAGCTTCTGTAAGACAAAGGACACTTTTGTTATGATATAATGACAACCAACAGATTGGGAAAAGATCTTTACCAACCCTATAACAGATAGAGGGCTTTTATCCAAAATATACAAAGAACTCACGAAGTTAGACTGTAGAGACAATAACCCTCTATTTAAAATGGGGTTAGAGCTAAACAAAAGAATTCACAGCTGAGAATGATGAATGATAGCTGAGAAACACCTAAAAGAAATGTTCAACATCTTTTAGTCATAAAAATGCAAATCAAAACAACCTGAGATTTCACCTCACACCACTTAGAATGGCTAAAGTCAAAAACTCAGATGACAGCAGTGTCTGGCAAGGATGTGGAAAAAGAGGAATACTCGTCCATTGATGGTGGGATTGCAGACTGGTACAACCATTCTAGAAATCAGTCTGGAAGTTCCTCAGAAAATTGGACATTGAACTACCTGAGGACCCAGCTTACCTCTCTTGGGTATGTACCCAAAAGATGTCCCAACATATAAAAAAGACACATGCTCCATTATGTTCATAGCAACCTTATTTATAATAGCCAGAACCAGATGCCCTTCAACAGAGGAATGGATACAGAAAACGTGGTACATCTACACAATGGAATATTACTCAGTTATCAAAAACAATGACTGTATGAAATTCATAGGAAATTGGGTGAAACTGGAAAATATCATCCTGAGTGAGGTAACCCAATCACAGAAAAACATACATGGTATTCATTCATTGATAAATGGATATTAGCCCAAATGCTTGAATTACCGTAGATGCACAGAACACATGAAACTCAAGAAGGATAACCAAAATGTGAATACTTCACTCTTTCTTTAAAAGGAGTACAAGAATACCCTTGGCAGGGAATAGTGAGGCAATGTTTAGAACAGAGGCAGAAGGAACACCCACTCAGAGTCTGCCCCACATGTGGCCCATACATATTCAGCCACCCAGTTAGATAAGATGAATGAAGCAAAGAAGTGCAAGCCCACAGTATCCGGATGTAGATCTCTCCTGAGAGACACACCCAGAATACAGCAAACACATAGGCAAATTCCAGCAGCAACCACCGAACTGAGAGTGGGATCCCTGTTGAAGGAATCAGAGAAAAGCCTGGAAGAGCCTGCGGGGCTTCAGAATCCATATGAAGAACAATGCCAAACACCAGAGCTTCCAGGGACTAAGCCACTCCCCAAAGAGTATATACATGGACTGACCCTGGGCTCCAACCTCATAGGTAGCAATGAATAGCCAAGTAAGAGCACCAGTGGAAGGGGAAGCCCTTGGTCCTGCCAAGCATGAATACCTAGTGAATGTTGTTGTAGGGAGGGGAGTAATGCGGGGAGGATGAAGAGGGGAACACAAATATAGAAGGAAAGGGGGGAGGGTTAGGGGTATGTTGGTCTGTAATCCGGGAAGGGGAATAAGAATTGAAATGTAAATAAGAAATATTCAAGTTAATAAAGATTTAAAAAAAAGAATTGGTATATGGCCTCTGGGAAACAGTAGATAGCGGCACTGGAGCTGCAGGTCCCCTGTGCCCGAGACAACACCAGAACCTGAAGGGTCCAGATAAACAGTTCTCTGCACCCAAATCCGATGGGAGGGAAAGCTAAACCTTCAGAGAGGCAGACAAGCCTGGGAAGCAAAAAGAGACTACACTCTACCCACATTTCTGACTCCAGAGGAAAACACCAACTGCCATCTGGGACCCTGGGGCACGGGGGCTGCCAGAAAGGGCGGCGCAGGTCCTCCTGATTGCTGCCCTCGAGGAGAGCTCATAAGCAACACCCCATGAGCAAAGTTGAGCCTCGGGACCACAGGTAAGACCAACTTTTCTGCTCCAAGTGATCTGCCTGGTGAACTCAGGACACAGGCCCACAAGAAGAACTGAAGACCTGTAGACAGGAAAAACTACACGCCCGAAAGCAGAACACTCTGTTCCCATAACTGGCTGAAAAAAACCAGGAAAACAGGTCTACAGCACTCCTGACACACAGGCTTATAGGACAGTCTAGACACTGTCAGAAATAGCAGAACAAAGTAACATGAGAGATAATCTGATGGCGAGAGGCAAGCGTAGGAACCCAAGCAACAGAAACCAAGACTATGTGGCATCATCAGAGCCCAATGCTCCCAACAAAGCAAACACTGAATATCCAAACACACCAGAAAAGCAAGATCTAGATTTAATATCATATTTGATCATGATGTGGGACTTCAAGAAAGACATGAAGAACTCATAGAAATACAGAAAACATAAATAAATAAGTAGAAGCCTATAGAAGAATCAAAAAAATCCCTGAAAAGAGGAATTCCACAAAAACACAATCAAGCAGTTGGAAGGAATTAAAGAAATGGAAATGAAGCAATCAAGAAGAAAGAACAAGAAACAACCTTTATATATAAAACCAAAGGAAGGGACAAGGGCCGTGAATGCAAGCATCACCCAACAGATAAAAAGAGATAGAAGAGAGAATCAGACGATTTATGAAATCATCGACACAACTGTCAAGAATAATGTAAAATACGGAAAAACTTACTGGTCTAAACACAAATCCACGATTCCATGAAAGATCAAACTGGTGTGGAAATTTTGAAGAGGTGAAGACTCCCAGCTCAATGGACCAGTAAATATCTTCAAACAAAATCATGAGAAAAGTTATAACCTAAAAAAGGAACCCATAGGCATACAAGAAGCCTGAAGAATTCAAATAGATTGGACCAGAAAAGAAATATCATACATAATAGTCAAAACGACTAAACGCCCAAAAATAAAGAAAAGAATATTAAAAGCAGTAAGGGAAAAAGTTAATAAACCTTATAAAAGCAGACCTTATCAGAAGAATCACACCAGACTTCTCAAGAGACAATGAAAGCTAGAAGATCATGACAGATATCATACAGATCCTAAAGAACACAAATGCCATCCCAGGTTACTGTATCTGCAAAAACTTCTCAAATATATAGATGGAGAAACCAAGATATTCCATGACAAAAACTAAATTTAAAATATCTTTCTACAAATCCAGCACTACAAAGAATAATAAATGGTAAAGCCCAACATAAGGAGGCAAGCTATACCAAGAAGAGGCAAGAAACTAATCGTCTTGGCAACAAAACAAAGAGAAGAAAAGCACATAAAACATAACCTCACATCCAAATATGAATATAACAGGAAGCAATAATCACTATTTTAATATCTCTCAACATCAATGGCCTCAACTCCCCCAATAAAAAGACATAGATTAACAAACTGGATCGCAACGAGGACCCCTGCATTCTGCTGCCTACAGGAAACACACCTCAAAGACAAAGACAGACACTACCTCAGAGTGAAAGGCTGGAAAACAACTTTCCAAGCAAATGGTCAAAAGAAGCAAGCTGGAGTAGCCATTCTAATATCAAATAAAATCAATTTTCAACTAAAAGTCATCAAAAAAGATAAGGAAGGACACTTCATATTCATCAAAGGAAAAATCCACCAAGATGAACTCTCAATCCTAAATATCTATGCTCCAAATGCAAAGGCCCCTACATACATAAAAGAAACCTTTACTAAAGCTTAAAACATACATTGAACCTCACACACAATAGTGTAGGAGATTTCAACACCCCCTCCCATCAATGGACAGATCATGGAAACAGAAATTAAACAGAGATGTAGACAGACTAAGAGAAGTCATGAACCAAATGGACTTAACAGATATTTATAGAACATTCTATCCAAAGCAAAAGGATATACCTTCTTCTCAGCTCCTCATGGTACTTTCTCCAAAATTGACCATATAATTATCAAAAAACAGGCCCAACAGATACAGAAAGATAGAAATAATCCCATGTGTGTCCTATCAGACCACCAAGGCCTAAAGCTGGTCTTCAATAACAATAAGGAAGAACGCCCACATATTCATGGATGTTGAACAATGCTCTACCTAAGCGATAACCTGGTCAAGGAAGAACAAAGAAAGAAATTAAAAACTTTTTAGAATTTAATGAAAATGAAGGTACAACATACCCAAACTTATGGGACACAATGAAAGCTGTGCTAAGAGAAAAACTCATAGTTCTGAGTGCCTGCAGAAAGAAACAGGAAAGCATATGTCAGCAGCTTGACAACACAGCTAAAAGCTCTAGAACAAAAAGAATCAAATACACCCAGGAGGAGTAGAAGGCAGGAAATAATCAAACTCAGAGCTGAAATCAACCAAGTAGAAACAAAAAGGACCATAGAAAGAATCAACAGAACCAAAAGTTGGTTCTTTGAGAAAATCAACAAGATAGATAAACCCTTAGCCAGACTAACGAGAGGACACAGAGAGTGTGTCCAAATTAACAAAATCAGAAATGAAAAGGGAGACATAACTACAGATTCAGAGGAAATTCAAAAAATCATCAGATCTTACTAGAAAAGCCTATATTCAACAAAACTTGAAAATCTACAGGAAATGCACAATTTCCTAGACAGATACCAGGTTCAGTTAAATCAGGAACAGATAAACCATTTAAACAACCCATAACTCCCTAAGGAAATAGAAGCAGTCATTAAAGGTCTCCCAACCAAAAAGAGCCCAGGTCCAGAGGGGTTTAGTACAGAATTCTATCAGACCTTCATAGAAGACCTCGTAACAATATTATCCAAACTATTCCACAAAATTGATACAGATGGAGCACTACCGAATTCCTTCTATGAAGCCACAATTATTCTTATACCTCAACCACACAAAGACACAACAAAAAAAGAGAACTTCAGACCAATTTCCCGTATGAATATCGAGGCAAAAATACTCAATAAAATTCTGGCAAAATGAAACCAAGAGCACATCAAAACAATCATCCACCATGATCAAGTTGGCTTCATCCCAGGCATGCAGGGATGGTTTAATATATGGAAAACCATCAACGTGATCCATTATATAAACAAACTGAAAGAACAAAACCACATGATCATTTCATTAGATGCTGAGAAAGCATTTGACAAAATTCAACACCCCTTCATGATAAAAGTCCTGGAAAGAATAGGAATTCAAGTCCCATACCTAAACATAGTAAAAGCCATATACAGCAAACCAGTTGCTAACATTAAACTAAATGCAGAGAAACTTGAAGCAATCCCACTAAAGTCAGGGACTAGACAAGGCTGCCCACGCTCTCCCTACTTATTCAATATAGTTCTTGGAAGTTCTAGCCAGAGCAATCAGACAACAAAAAGGAGGTCAAGGGATACAGATTTGAAAAAGAAGAAGTCAAATATCACTATTTGCAGATGATATGATAGCATATTTAAATAATCCAAAAAGTTCCACCAGAGAACTACTAAAGCTGATAAACAACTTCAGCAAAGTGGGTAAATAAATTAACTCAAATAAATCAGTAGCCTTCCTCTACACAAAAATGAGAAACAAGCTTAAAAAGAAATTAGGGAAACACCTTCATAATAGACTGAAAAAAATATAAAGTACCTGTGTGACATTAACCAAGCAAGTAAAAGATCTGTACAATAAGAACTTCAAGACTCTGAAGAAAGAAATTGAAGAAGACCTCAGAAGATGGAAAGATCTCCCATGCTCATGGATTGGCAGAATTAATATAGTAAAAATAGTCATTTTACCAAAAGCAATCTACAGATTCAATGCAATCCCCACCAAAATATTAATCCAAATCTTCAAAGAGCTAGACAGAATAATTTGCAAATTCATGGAATAACAAAAAACCCAGGATAGCTAAAACTATTCTCAGCAATAAAAGGACTTCAGGGGGAATCACTATCCCTGAACTCAAGCAGTATTACAGAGCAATAGTGATAAAAACTGCACAGTATTGGTACAGAGACAGACAGATAGACCAGTGGAACAGAATTGAAGACCCAGAAATGAACACACACACCTATGGGCACTTTATTTTTGACAAAGGAGCCAAAACCATCCAATGGAAAAAAGATAGCATTTTCAGCAAATGGTGCTGGTTCAACTGGAGGTCAACATGTAGAAGAATGCAGATCGATCCATGCTTATCACCCTGTACAAAGCTTTAGTCCAAGTGGATCAAGGACCTCCACATCAAACCAGACACACTCAAACTAATAGAAGAAAAACTAGGGAAGCATCTGGAACACATGGGCACTGGAAAAAATTTCCTGAACAAAACACCAATGGCTTATGCTCTAAGATCAAGAATCGACAAATGGGATCTCATAAAACTGCAAAGCTTCTGTAAGGCAAAGGATACTGTGGTTAGGACAAAATGGCAACCAACAGATTGGGAAAAGATCTTTACCAATCCTACAACAGATAGAGGGCTTATATCCAAAATATACAAAGAACTCACGAAGTTAGACTGCAGGGAGACAAATAACCCTATTAAAAAATGGGGTTCAGAGTTAAACAAAGAATGCACAGCTGAGGAATGACGAATGGCTGAGAAACATCTAAAGAAATGTTCAACATCTTTTAGGCATCAGGGAAATGCAAATCAAAAACAACCCTGAGGATTTCAAATTTCACAATTCAGTGAGAATGGCTAAGATCAAAAACTCAGGTGACAGCAGATGCCGAAGGATGTGAGAAAGAGGAACACTCCACCATTGTTGGTGGATTGCAGAGTCAAGTACAACCATTCTGGAAATCAGTCTGGAGGTTCCTCAGAAAATTGACATTGAACTGCCTGAGGATCTTAGCTTATACTTCTTGGGCATATACCCAAAAAGATGTCCCAACATATAAAAAGACATGCTCCACTATGTTCATAGCAGCCTTATTTATACAGCCAGAACTTGATAGAAACCCAGATGCCCTTCAACAGAGGAATGGAGACAGAAAATGTGGTACATCTACACAATGGAATAATACGCAGCTATCAAAAACAATGCCTTTATGAAATTCATAGACAAATGTTTGGAACTGGAAAATATCATCCTGAGTGAGGTAACCCCATCACAGAAAAACACACATGGTATGCATTCCTTGATAAGTGGCTATTAGCCCAAATGCTTGAATTACCCTAGATGCCTAGAACACATGAAACTCAAGACAGATGATCAAAATGTGAATGCTTCACTCCTTCTTTAAAAGGGGGAACAAGAATACCCTTGGCAGGGAATAGAGAGGCAAAGATTAAAACAGAGACAGAAGGAACACCCATTCAGAGCCTGCCCCACATGTGGCCCATACATATACAGCCACCCAATTAGACAAGATGGATGAAACAAAGAAGTGTGCAGACTGACAGGAGCTTTGATGTAGATCTCCTGAGAGACACAGCCAGAATACAGCAAATACAGAGGCGAATGCCAGCAGCAAAACCACTGAACTGGAGAATGGGGACCCCGGCTGAAGAAACCAGAGAAAGAACTGAAAGCTGAAGGGGCTCGGAGACCCCATATGGCGAACAACAATGCCAAGCAACCAGAGCTTCCAGGGACTAAGCCACTACCTAAAGTCTATACATGGACTGACCCTGGCTCCAACCTCATAGGTAGCAATGAATATCCTAGTAAGAGCACCAGTGGAAGGGGAAGCCCTTGGTCCTGCTAAGACTGAACCCCCAGTGAACGTGATTGTTGGGGGGAGGTCAGTAATGGGGGGAGGATGGGGAGGGGAACACCCATATAGAATGGGAGGGGGAGGGGGAGGGGGAGGGGGATGTTGGCCTGGAAACCAGGAAAGGGAATAACATTCGAAATGTAAATAAGAAATACTCAAATTAATATAAAAATGCTAAAAAAATGAATTAACACAGAAAACAAAACAAAACAAAACAAAAATCTCTGGTGAACACAGATTCAAAAATGCTCAGTAAAATACTTGCAAACAGAAAACAAAATGATTATACAACATTACTAAATTGTTTTATCCTAGAGTTGTAGGGATGGATCAACATATGCAAATCCACAAATGTAATATAAAGTGACTTAAAGACAAAACTACATGATCATCTCAAAAGATTCAGAAAAAGTATTTGGGGAAAAACGTGCCTTCATGGTAAATGTACTGGAGAGAGTAGGAACATAGGGAACATACCTCAGCACAATAAAACTGTATATGAGAAATTTACAACAAACATAATCCTAAATGGAGAAAAAATTGAAATAATCCTATTGAAATCTGGAAGAAGATAGGATTATCTACACTCCTTTTCAATATACTGCTCAAAGCACTAGCTAGAGTAATAAGGCAAGAGAAGGAAATTAAACAATTAAAATAGGCAAAGAAATAGCCAAACCACTGTTAATTTGTTAAAAAAACATGATATTACATACAAAAGTTCCCAAAATTTCTATCTTCTAAAAACATTATATAATTTCAGCAACATGGAAGGATATAGAATCAACTTGCAAAAATCAAGTCTTTCTATATAACACCAATAACATTGATAAAAAGAGATCATGGACATACTCCTATTTATAACAGCCTCATAGAGATCCACAAACAAACCTAAAGAAGAAGATATAGAAGCCCTACAATTGTAACGAAACATCTGAAGGAAGAGATAATGACACTACTAGAAATAGAATGACATCCCATGCTCATGGGTTGATGATAGACTACTATGAAAATGACCATTATAGGAGGCCAAGGCAGGCAGATATCTGTGAGTTCAAGGTCAGCCTGGTCTACAAAGTGAGTCTAGAATGGCCAGGGCTTATTACACATAGAAACCCTGTCTTGAAAAACCCAAACCAACCAACCACATATAAAAACAATGGAAAGTTATAGATTCAATGCTATAATAATCAAAATCCCCATCTCATTCTTTACAAAAATAGAAAAAATGCTAAAATTTGTATGGAACCACAAAAAATTCCAGTCACAATAACACCAAGCTAAAATAGCATTACCAGTGAACCTACTATTCCATATTTCAAGATATAGTATCAAGCCATAGTACAAACAATATGGTACTGGCACAAAAAGTGAGATGTAACAAAATCCAAGACCCAAATATAAGTATACATAAATTCGGCAAAAAATATACAATTAATAAAAAGCATCTTAAACAAATGGTGCTAGGAAATTGGATGTCTACATGTAGAAAAGTGAAATTTGACCCATATCTTTCACCTTACAAAAAAATCTCCTACTGAATCAAAGACCTATATGTGAATCACAAACACTGAAACTGCTAGAATGAAACACAGACAGTATTCTACATAATGTAGTTATAGCAGAGGACTTCTGTTGAGCCCTGTATGGCTGCGTAAAGGACAGCATGACACACTTCCTGACTCTGGAGCAGAGCCAGCAGGGCATGGATCTCAATGAATGTTGAATGTTGCTAGGTGTGAGGCTTGTTTGTATATTTCAGTTTATGTTCTTTTTTTCTGGGGAATGTTCTGTCTGCCAAGGTTTGTTGAGATTTTGTGTTTTACTGTCTATTGTAATGTTAAGTGCAGTCCCCCAAGTCCTGGAGTCTGCACATAACCCCTGAAACCCAAAGTTAATTCTGATTGATGAATAAAGATACTAATAGCTAATAGATAGGCAGAAGAGACATAGGCACAGTTGAGGTTTCATGAGTTTGGAAAGAGAAGACCAAGAGGAGGAAAAGAGCAGAGGGAAGTGATAATGGAATAGAAGAGGACAATGGGGAGGAGAAGGAGAAAAGAGAGAAGTTGCCATAGAAGGTGAATGTGCAGGAGCAAGAAAGAGACCTGCCATGGGCTCAGGGCCAAGATAACAGCCTTGAGGACTGCTTAACTGGATTAAGAGCAGCCCAGATGGAACATAATAAATATTAAGTGTTAACTTGGGGTTTTCAAAAGTAGATTCTACAGCATGGAGGGTAGGCAGCTGCTCAGATATTGTGCTACTAAGACATAATACAAATTAAAGGCTGTGTGTGTCTTTTTTTCCAGAAATATAAATAGTCTAAGGCAGGGAAGAAGAAGCTCTGGATCAGGATTTTTTACTACAAAGGTTAATGACTATACGATAATCAGAGACAGCATGAGTCTAGAAGGCTAGGGTTGTCTAATGCCCTTAGCAAAATGTTAATTTTTGTGACCTTCAGGATAGCCCTTAAGGCAATGGAAAAGAACTCTGAAAACATGAATTCAAAAATATATAATTTCTCAACTATGCAAAATAAAAGGATGCAATATTCATTATATGAGGGGCTTCATGGACCTAAAAGAACAGAAGCTTCTGCACCATGAGCCAGATTGTCAGAAAAATATTAAGGAAGGAGATAAGGAGATTTAGGGAATGGTGATTACAGGGTAAGATCCCACTCAGCTAAACTTATTGTTTGTGCTTACAAAGGCAGGCAGATTTCTGAGTTCAAGGTCAGCCTGCGACAGATAAAGTTTAGGCCCAGGTATGGTGGAAATGGTGATCTTGGAGCTGGATCCCACCCAGCTAGCTTATTGTCTGTGCTTGAAAAGACAGACAGATCTCTGATTTCATTTACAGAGTTTAAAAATGTGTATTTGCTGTCTTCTTCTAATATCAAAGGGCTAAGGTCCTAAAATGCAGACTTATAGGATAATCAAAAGGAAACCTGGTGTAGATGACTAAATTAATGTATAAATAAAAGACTGGGCTTTGGTCTACAAAAGAGAGAGCTACCTAGAGAGATCTGCTTAGAGAGAGAGAACACGGCTCTTTAAGAATTTTTTCCAGCAGTTTTTCTGACTTTGGTTGGAAAACCCATGAGCTACCTAGAAAGCTCTTTGAATTTTTCTGGCAGGGGAGAGATGTCTCAAACAGAGAGAGCTGTCTGGAGCAGAGAGCTGCCTCAGACAGAAATCTATTGATCAAAATTTTATCCTGAGCAGACTACAGAACCAACTGCCATCTACAGAGAGCTGCCTAGGGAAGCCATCTCAAGCAGAATACAAAGCCAATGATTGACTTTGAGTTGCTTCTTTCAGGACTCTCAAATACTCCTTCCTCAGAACCCCTCTCCAAGCCAAGGCTGGTCCTTGGCAGACTTACTGAGTAGGACACCATTTGCCCAGGAATTAATGCCAACAACTGACACATAGGACTTCAGAAAACTAAAATGATTCTGTATGCCACCCCCCCCGCCAAAACCCAAAAAAGTCACACGAGAAGGAAGCCCACAGAAGGGGAAAGAATCTTTGTCAGCTATATATCTGACAGAGGATTAATAGACAGAATAATAGCTGAAAATAAATCTACCAAATGAACATGTGGTATTCAGCCAGGTTTACTGATGCTCTATTCATAATAGCTAGGAAATTGAAACAATTTAATGTTTCCTAATATCCTTCAGCTAACAAATAGGTAATAAAAATGTGGGACACTTACACAATTTTGTATGTTAACAAATGGAACTAGAAAAAATCATATTGAGTGATATAACCCAGACCCAGAAACAGGAGGGAGGAGGGAAAAATAACAATACCAGCAATAGTATCTGAAAAAACTCATAAGGAATCATACTGCTAATGGTCTATTTAAAAATACCTGAAATGCATGCAAATATATATATATATATATATATATATATATAATAGAAAATTTCATATTTGGGATGAAAATGCTGCCCTCATGTGCTATATACTATCTAACAAAAGCCTCAATGTCAGACATAAGATATCCTCCTTTGGGTTGTTTGTTAGGCTTTTCCAACAGATTCCCAAAACATTAGAAGCTTTTGCTGTTTCTCTTGATTGTGCACCAGAGGTGAAATGTAAGTCCTTATTCCTAAAGGCATCACACATTTCTAACATGGTTCAGAGGACCCAGGCTGGAATGGACTTGGAAACCTCCTCCCTGAAGACTAGCTTACATGGTACCAGAAGATACTATGCAAGCTTCCTAAGGAAGGAAACAACCAACAGTACTACCCAGGTATGACACTTATGAATCATGACAACAACCAACTGGCACAATAACTCTAGGGGAGCAATGGTAGCATATGTATTCTGACAGTAACCAAAAGCCTTCTAATTGGACTTGAGGGAATCATGCTTCACTCAGAATTAGTGAAGCTATGGATCTTGGAGAACCTACAACCACCACTTTATTGAACGAGTGTAATTCCTAACTATATTCCAAATATTTACTCTTATACCCACAGGTAAGTGTAGTCCTCACCCTTCATCAATAAAACTTCTCTTTGCAACAGTCTGGGACCATTTCAGAAAACCATAACTGTAGGGAGCAACACATATAGATAAAGATGGCGCTGACATCTAGTGGTCGTTTGTGGTATACAACCATTACAGCACATGTGTTGGCATACCTCCAACATCTACAAGGCCAGGGTGATATTCATGCTAATAAGGTACTTCATGCTCCACCAATCCTTAGAGGACAAGTTTACAGCCACAGCCTGTTTTGTATATAAGGCGAGTGCCTTTGTTCCTCGGGGTCCCCTGTACCAACAATGAGGTGTTCCTGCAATAAAGGCTGTTGAGAAGAATCCGACGGTGTTGCATCTTCCTTGCTGGTCGAGGTGGGCGCACCACATAACCAATAAAAAATGCAGAGCTCTGGAGCCCAGTCTCACCAGATACATCTATAACACAACTCCTTAACCTAAGGTTTAAGGAACGTTATGGAAGAGGGAGTGGAAGACTGCATTAGAGTATAAGGGAGTTTGCTGTGAGATTGTATCTTCTATAAATGACATGAAGATTACATCCATGAAGGCCCACTAACATTGTCACCCAAACAAAAGTGACCTGAGCAAGGACTACACCAATAGCATGATAAGCTAACATGGAAGAGGGAAATTCAGAAGTCTCAATCTTAGACACAGAACTAGAGGCAATTGAGGGATGCTGAGAGCAGGGAAGTCCATCTCTGAATAAAATAAATTTTAATTTAAAAAAGAAAAGAAACAGCCATAGGAATCCATTGAATAATACCAAAAGATCTAAAAGGGTAGTATATTGTTCTGCTCCCTGCCCTGCCCAATCCCCCATAGGTTAGTAAGGAAAGAGGTATGCTGCGGAGCCAACACATTTGTAAAATATTTGCATAGGGATCTGAGTTTGATAGCTAGCATCCATGCCAGGAAGCAAGACATTATGGGGCATGCTTGTAACCTCAGCACTGGGAAGGGCGAGAAATGAGGAATGCTGAGGCTCTGGCTAGCCAGCCTTCCTAGCAAATTAGCAAGCTGCAGATTCCAGTAAGACACTTTGTCTAAAAACAAGGTGGACAACTCTTGAAATGACACCTTCAGTTGACCTCTGAGATCCATATGTGCACAAACACACATATTTGGTGCCTTTGAGGTCAAGGAAGTAAAGAACAAAAGTATGAGACATAAAAATCTACTTGAAGAAACAATTAAAAAAACCTTTCCAAATTTAGTAAAAGACAAAGTTAGAGATTCAGGAAGCTGAGCAAAATCTGAACATAATAAATTCAAAGAAATCCATACCAGATACATTACTGGAAAATTCTAAGAAACAAATAAAGAACTAACTTAACAATAACTCTATATGATCCTTTTGTAAACTACATTATCTGTGTCCATGTGTCCATGTCACTTTACACATGTGGATATCAGAGAACAGCCGTCAGAAATGGGTTCCTTCCTACAATATGGGTCTCAGGGAACTAACTCAAGTTACGGGATTGGCAGCAACTGCCTTTGCTTGCTGGGCTACCTCACTGGTCTCTGTAGAAGAAGGAACACTTGCTGAATTAGTTACTTTTCTCAATACTATAACAAATACCTGACAAAAGCAACTTGACAAGAAATAAGGGAGGATTTATTTCACCTCAGAGTTTGAGAATGTAGTTCTTCATGGCAGGATAGCATAGTAGCAGGAACATGAGGGGGTTTTCACATTGCATCTACATTCAAGGAACAAAGAGAGATTAATTATAGTGTGAGTTTTCCTCATCCTTTTCATTCATTCTAAGGCCCCAGTCCATAGGAATGTTGCACTCTTATTTAGGGTGAGTGCTCACTCCTCAGCCCTTATAGAATTATTCAGGAACATATTTCCTAGGTGAATCTAAATCTAGTCAAGTTGGTACAAGTGAAATGGCTGGGATCAAGGCTCTCGCTCCCCCGAACCTGATTCCCTGAGTTTGAATCCACATGATATAAAAGAAGAATCAACTCCTGGGAGTTGTCTATGATATTTATGCAAATGCCATGCTACACCGCACATGCATATAAATAAGTAAATGTTTAAAAGAAAACCTTAGTTGGGCAGTGGTTGCACACAGTTTTAATCCCGACATTCAGGAGGCAGAAGTAAAAGGATCTCTGAGTTCATGGCCAACCTGGTCTATAGCAAGTTCCAGGACAACCAGAGTTTCATGGTAAGACCATGTCTCAACAATCAACCAAAACAAACAAACAAACAAACAAACAAACAAACAAACAAACAAACACCAAAAATCCAGTCAAACTGACAATGAAGATTAACCATCAGACTTGCCAGCTCATTTTTGAGCCTTTATTATCTTGGAAAGAAGTTCAACCCAGCACAAAAACTACAACTGCTATCCATGAAATAAAATACAAACACACTTTGTGAAATACCAATAATTCAATTGCAGAAACACAAAATGTTTCAGAGAGGTTTGATATAAAATATATTAATCCTAAATACTGATTACTTGAAAGAAGGAAAAAATGATTCTATCACAGATGTGTAAAATACATTTGTATGACTGATGAGAGAGATGACTTGGTAAACAAAATTGTATTTGCTATCCAAGTATAAGTTCAGCTCCTCAGCATTCACACAGAGGTGGGTATGGAGGCATACATTTGCAATTCCAGTGCTGAGGAAGCAGATAGGTGGATTCCTGGAGCTCACTGTCAGCCAAATAGTTTAGCTCTAGGTTAAGTTAGGGACCCTGTATCACAAAGAAAGATAAAGGGGCTATAGAAATGCCTCACTGGTTAACAGTTAACTACTGTAGGCTGGAGATATGGTTTAGGGGTTAACAGAAATGACTGTTCTTCCAGAGGACCTGAGCTCAGTTCCCAGTACCCACACTGAGCATTTTACCATTGCCTCTAATTTCCATATCCAGGAGATCCAATGGCTCTTGTCTCCAATGGCAACAGCAATTCTGTGTGTATATGCACACATGGGCACAGACACATAATTAAATATTTTCAAAACTAGCACATACTACTCTCCCAGAGGGCCCAGTTCTGGGGGATCCAGGGATCTGTTCTTTTAGGACACCTACTTAAGTGTGCATATTCATACCCATATATAATTAAAGTAAAATAAATCTTAAAAAGAAATAAAATAGAGAGTGACTGATAGACACACTTAGCATTGACCTCTGGCCTCCACATACAAGTGCACTGTCACAAATGCAGGCATGCACACACACAGAGAATATACTATGCGATCATTATAATAACAATGAATTATCTTGCCAAACTAAGACTAGAAAAGCACATGTGTGTCCTAGTCATCTATGTCTATAAAACCAACTGCTTTTATCATATTTAATCATGACTGAATAATTTCTCTAAAGAACTAGAATAAGAAAATGAATTCTAGTCTTGGTATTCCTAGAAATCCTAAGCCGTACAATAACTCAGGTTTGGGAGGGAGGTTCACAAATTGGAAAAGAAAGATAAAACATCTCCATTCAGAAACATGGCCACCTACACCCAAAATGCCGGAAAGCCTATCAAAAATTCTTAGAACTAATAAGTGAGCACAGAAAAACTAAGTCAATATTCGAAATAAAAATTAATTCCTCAGATGTATGAGTAATTGTAAATAAAATGTTACAATAATGAAATAGAAAATATTAAGTATAAGCATCTAAGACCATGTCGAGCCTGAGAACATAGCTCTGTTTTGTTGTAGAACACTTGTCTAAAGGCTAACAAGGCCATGAGGTCAAGATTCTACGTCATAAGAAAAAAAAAAAAAGGAAAAGCATGGAAATAAAACTGAATTAAAAAATATGCAGGGGTTGTATGTTAAAACTATAAAACATTGAAGAGAGTTTTATAAAAATCAAAGAAGGGAGAAATAAGATGAATTTACCATATAACTGAATTCAAGTATTCACAGCTGAGCTCAGCTGTACAAGTTCAAGAACTGACTGAGCTACAAATTTAGTTAAAGGCAATATAGTGAGACCTTATCTAAATAGAAAAATGTAAAAAAAGAAAAAGGAAAATTAAAGGCTAAGGATAGAACCGCATGGTAGATAGCTGGCACAATATGTATGTGGCCCTAGGTTTAATTAGTAGTATTTGGGAAAAAATTTATTCTACACCTTTAACACAATTCCAACAGAAATCCAAGCAAGAATTCTTTCTAAAATTCATATGGAAAGGCAAAAGAATTACAAAGACAAATTAAGATTGAAATTGGGCGAATCAGTACTCAGCTTCAAGACTTAATATTAAGCTATTAGTAATTAAGTTGACGCACTTCTGATAAAACAAGAGACAGGGAGATCAGTGCAAGTTTAAGGACAGTGTGGTCTATATAACCAGTTTGGAAACAGTCAGAGCTACCTAGTGAGTCTCAAAAAACAAACAAGAGTTCACTATGAGCCATTTATAAATACAAATTAAACTATGATTAGCACTGTGGGTATAGCTGGGTAGTAGACTACTTGCCTGGCAGGACAAGGTACTTTATAAATAAATCAGGACTAGCAAGACAATGCTTGCCACCAGGCATGACCATGTGAGTTGGGTGCCACATGGTAAAGGGGAAAACAGACCCTTGCAGATTGTCTTCTGACCTCCACATAAGCAAGCCCTATACACCCACACACGCGTGCGCGCGCGCGCGCGCACACACACACACACACACACACACACACACACACATGCACGCACATATGTATACACTTGTATGTGCAGAAATTTCACATAAAATATTGCCCAAACATGGATTAGGTGGAGAGAACTCAGAAAGGGAGGGGAATAGCTTTCTCTGCTTCAAACTGCCTGTCCTTTTCTTTTCTGCCACTGCCTGTCATTCTTCTATTGCTCTGGCCAGGCTGAGCCAGCAGGAGACTGACTAGTCAGCTAGGGGTGCAGGGAGCTTCTGGTGGTGATTTATGGGAGAGCAGATCTCTCCCCTAAGTGGCAGTGTTATAGCTGTTATAACAGAAGCTCTCAGAGGATGGAATAATTCCTACACACCTTTAGCTCTGAACATGACCTTTAAATACAGTGTTTTGGATGGGTCAGACTTTATTTACATATTTGGGGAAGTGCACCTGTCTGTACAACTGATCTCTCTTGAGCCTACATGACCTGTGATCATTTCCACACCTGTTGCAGAAGGGTTTGGGGCATTGTCCTCTATGACTGATCTGTCTTAAGCCTATGTAACTGTGGTCACATCCTCACCTATGGACGAGGGACTTGGGGCATTTCTGTATATGATTTGTTCTTTCTCAAACCTCTCTTCAGGGATTTTTGGGGAGCTGCAGCTAGTGACACCCTGATCTGGGAGGCTGGAATGCACCTTCTGTCCTTTTTAGTGTCTCCCGGGCATTCAGCCTGTCTTAACCAGGAATCAGGTACCATTCTTTCACACTCACTGAAGGTTACAAAAAGATATGAAGGACACTTTGTACTCATAATAGGAAAATCTACCAAGATGAATTTTCAATTCTGAACACCTATGCTCCAAATGCAAGGGGGACCTACATTCATCAAGGAAACTTTACAAAAGATCAAAGCATACACGGCACCACACACAATAATTCTGGGACACTTTAACACACCACACACATCAGTGGACAGATCATGGAAAACAGAAACTAAACAGAGACACAGCGAAACTAAGAAGTTATATAACATTTCAACTTGAAACAGAAGAATATAACTTCTCAGAACCTCATGGTGCCTTCTCAAAAATTGAGCATATAATTGGGCACAAAACAGGCATCAACAGATACAAGATTAATCCCATGCATTTTAACAGATCACCATGGATTAAGGCTCATCTTTAATAACTGCAAAAATGACAGAAAGCCCACATATACATGAAAGCTGAACAATGCTCTACTGAATGATAATTTGGTCAAGTAATAAATAAAGAAATTAAACACTTTGGAATTTAAAAGAAATGAAAGCACAACATACCCAAGCTTATGGGATACAATGAATGTATTCATTGTATTCATTTCCTAAGAGGAAAACTCATAGCTCTGAGTGCCTGCAAGAAGAAACTGGAGAGAGCATACACTAACAGCACACTGAAAGCTGTAGAAATAAAAGAAGCAAATACATTCTAGAGAAGTAGAGAGCAAGAAATAATCAAACACAGGGCTGAAATCACCCAAGTAGAAACAAAAATAACTATAAAAAGAATCGACAAAACCAGGAACTGGTTCTTTGAGAAACTCAGCAAGATACATAAACCCTTAATCAGTCTAAAAAGAGGGCTCACAGACAGTATCCAAAATAACAAAATCAGACATGAAAATGGAGACATAACAACAGAAACTTAGGAAATTCAAAGAATTATCAGATCCTACTACAAAGGCCAAAACTCAACCGAACTGGAAAGTCTAGAGGAAATGGCCAATTTTCTAAACAGACACCAGGTACCAAAGTTAAATCAGAATCAGATAAATCATATAAACATTCCCATAACCTCTAAAGAAATTGACTCAGTCATTAAAAGTTTCCAAATCAGAAAAATCCCAGGACCAGATGGGTTTAGTGCAGAATTCTATCAGTCATTCAATGAAGACCTAATTCCAATACTCTTCAACCTATTCCAGATAATAGAAACAGAAGGAACACTACACAATTTGTTCTTTGAAGCCACAATTATGCTTATACCTAAAGCACCCAAAGATTGTAATAGAGAACTTCAGAACAATTTCCCTCATGAATGTTGATGCAAAAATACTCAATACAATTCTGGCAAACTGAATCCAAGAACATATCAATACAATCATTCAACAGCTCACATAGGCTTCATCCCAGAGATGTAAGTATGGTTTGATATAAGGAACTCCATCAACATAATCCACTTTGTAAACAAACTGAAGAAAAAAACACATAATTGTAATAAATTTGCCAATTGAGAAATCATTTGTCAAAATTAAATATCCTTCCAGATAAAAAGTCTTGTAAAGATGAGGGTTTGGGCCCATACTAAACATTTGAAGGCAGCATACAGAAACCAGTAGCCAAATATCAACTAAATGAAAGAAAGTTGAAAGGAATCCGATTAAAATCAGGTGCTAGACAAGGCTTCCCGATCTCTCCGTACCTATTCAATATAGTCCTTGAAGTCCTACCCAGAGCAATTAGAGAACAAAAAGATGTCAAAGGGATCCAAACTGGAAAGGAAGAAGTCAAAATATCACTGTTTGCAGATGATATGATAGTATCCTTAAGTGACCCCAAAAATCCTACCGGAGGACTCCTATAGCTGATAATCTACTTCAGCAAAGTGGCTGGATATATAATTAACTCAAACAAACCAGTAACCTTCCTCTACTCAAAGTATAAACAACCTGAGAAAGAAACTAGGGAAATGACACCCTTCACAATAGCCACTAATAATATAAAATGCCTAGGTGTGATTGCTGAGGCCAAGAAGCACATGCTGACAGAAGCCTGATATAGTTGTCTCCTGAAAGGCTCATCCAGAACATGTCAAATACAGAGGCAATTGCTAGCAGCAAACCACTGAATTGAGAATTGGGTCCCCATTGGAGGACTTAGAGAAAGGATTGAAGGAGCTGAAGGAACTTACAGCCTCGCAGGACAACAAACCAACCACCAGAATTACGAGGGACTAGCGACCACCACAAAGAGTACACGGACAGACACAGGCTCGGCCTCATGGCAGAGATGGCCTTTGTGCAGCTTGTGGAAGAGAGAGCCCGTGGTCTTGCCAGGCTGGGATCCCCCCAGTGTAGGGGAATAGCAGTGCAGGGATTTGGGAAGGGGTGTGTGGCTGGGGAGGGGGAATACCCTCATAGAAGATGGTGGGGTAGGGGGATTATGGATGGGAAATCAGGAAAGGAGATGACATTTAAAATGTAAATAAAAATATCCAATAAAAAAATACCTTGGTGTGACTTTAACCAAGCAAGTGAAATATCTGAATGAAAAAAACTTCAAGATTCTGAAGAAAGAAATTGAATAAGATCTCAGAAGATTGAAAGATCTCACATGTTCATGTATTGGCAGGATTAAGATAGCAAAAATGGTCATCTTGCTGAAAGCAATCTATAAATTCAATGCAATCCCCATCAAAATTGCAATTCAATTATTCAAAGAGTTAGAAAGATTTACAAATTCATTTGGAAAAGGAAAAAACCTAGGATAGCAAAAACTAATCTAAACAATAAAAGAACTTCTGGGAGAATCACCATCCCTGATCTCAAGCTGTATTACAGAGCAATAATGATTAAAACTGCAATATATTGGTACAGAGACAGACAGGTAGATAAATGGAATCAAATTGACAACCTAGAAATGAACCTAAAGATCTATGGCCATTTGATCTTTGACAAAGGAGCAAAAATCATCCAATGGAAAAAAGACTGCATTTTCAACAAATTTTGCTGGTTCAACTTGAAGTCAGCATGTAGAAGAATACAAATAGACCCATTTTATTCTCCTAGTACAAATCTCAAGCCAAGGTGGATCAACGATCTTCACATAATACCAGATACACTAAAAATAATAGAAGAAGTATTTGGGAAGAGCTTCAAATATACTCACAGGGGAATCCTGAACAGAAAATAAAAATGTAAAGGACATGATGTTGGGAGGGATTGCTTGAAAGGGGTTGAAAACAGAGAGTACAGGGTGGGTTTGACCAACATTATATATATATATATATTCTCAAGGAATAAATAAAATATATTTTAAAGTTTGTTGTCATGTTTTCAGTAATGAGGCAATATAACACTTCTTTGGGAAGGGAGCAACTATAAATTCTTCACAAGGGCAACAACCTGTACTAGTAATCAAACCCTTGAGTTGCTTTAATAGAGGTGCTTATAGCATCGGGAGAACTTTATCCTACCATGTACAATTCCAAAAGAATGTCAATAAATTGTTATTTGTGTCTGTCCCTGTATTGTAATATTTTAACCTCTAAAATTATGTAAGAAGACAAGTTCTACTAAACATCCTTTTCAATCTCACTTTATGACTTTCGTTCCTTGCAATTGGGTATGTAATTATGCATGTATCTATCTACTTATGTATCATCACGTACATCCCTTCTTCTGTGATCATTTTTTCTATATTATCTTTCAGTCTACCCATCATCTAACCTAATATGTTTCTAAAATATATACATATATGCATAGAAATATATAGATATTTTCTCTATGTCTCTATGTGTCTATTTGTGTGAATGTTACATTGGTGCATTTCTGAAAATTTTTTTTTTTTTAGTTTTTGCCATTGAGTTAACTCTTTTTTTTTTGAGTTAACTCTTTTGATTTCATCCTTTTTTTCTTTATTGCAATTATTTTCTTATTTACACATTTTTAGAATTGTTATTTCCTTTTCCCGTTTCGGTTCAACCTTTAACCCTCCCCTTCCCTTCTCTATTTTTTTTATTAACTTGAGTATTTCTTATATACATTTCGAGTGTTATTCCCTTTCCCGGTTTCCGGGCAAACATTCCCCTCCCCCTCCCCTTCCTTATGGGTGTTCCCCTCCCCCTCC
>NC_046172.1:12457599-12487599 GCF_011064425.1 Rattus rattus
ATCAGTAGCCTTCGTTCCAGTTACGTATTGCTGGGAGTTGTTTCCATGTTCTTTCTTGATTGCTTCTATTTCCATTTTAATTCCTTCACTGTTTGATTGTGTTTTCCTTTAATTCTTTCAGGGATTTTTGTGTCTCCTCTCTGTGGGCTTCTACTTGTTTTATTTATTTTTCTGGAATTCTTTCATGCATTTTGCGATTCTCTCTGTGGCTTCTACTTGTTCTCTAGGGAGTTCATCATGTCTTTCTTGAAGTTCTCAGCATCATGATCAAATATGATTTTGAATCTAGATCTTGCTTTTCTGGTGTGTTTGGATATTCCATGTTTGTTTTGATGGGAGAATTGGGCTCCGATGGTGCCATGTAGTCTTAGTTTCTATTCTTGGGTTCCGCTTGCCTCTACCATCAAATTATCTCTAGTGTTACTTTGTTCTGCTATTTCTGACCCAGTGGCTAAACTGTCCTATGAGCCTAATGTCAGGAGTGCTGTAGACTGTTTTCCTCTCTTTCAGTCAGTTAACATGGGGACAAGTGTTCTGCTTTGGCGATGTAGTTTTCCTTTCTACAGGTCTTCAGCTGTTCCTGTGGACCTGTGCCTTGAGTTCACCAGGCAAGTCACTTGCAGCGAATGAATTAGTACCTGGCCCCGGGCTTTCCGGAGTTAAACTCATGAGGTTCTGCCCACAGACTCTCCCATGATGGCAGCGACCGGGAAGATCTCTTGCATACTCTTCGGGAGCCTCCGTGCACCAGGAGTTCAGATGGCCTCAATTGTTTTCCTCGGTCTGTTTCCTTCAGGATCGGCGGTGTCAGGCAGGGCTCCTGCTGCTCCTGGGCCTCCCCACAGGAACAGGGCCTTGTGATTTCCTCTTGGGTCAGGGATGTGGGCAGGGGTGGGCAGTGTTGGTGGTCTCTTCCGCTCTGCAGCCTCAGGAGTGCCCACCCGACCAGGCAGTAAGGTATCTCTCCCACCCAATGACACTCTTAAAGCCAAATAGAAGGTCTGTACTGCTGGCCAGTGGCTGCATGGGGAATTTGTCCAAATCATGCAGCTCTAACTTCATGGTTCTTTGTCTTTTACTCACAAAAAAACCACATCCTGGTTGATACACTTTGATTAGTAAGAACAGTAGCAAGAAGCAAAACTACAGAAGCCAAAATGCAAGGTTAATACATTTAGGGACTTCCTAGTTCCTAGAACTATAGACTGGGTCATTGTTCCCATTTTGGCAGGTGATGGGGTCTTCATGCTGGATTCTGAGATCAGAATGGTGCCTCTAAAATGGCATAAGTTGTGCCAAGGTCTCAGAACCTGTTACAGGTCTAGCAGATAATGTTCTGGTCTTCCATACAGTAAACTAATATTCGTTTAATGATGACTGAATAGTGCTATTGCTCATTTTTATAAATTTCAGAAAGGTTCCCAAACAGATGAAGCACAGCTTCTCCCATGCCCATGTTTTAAGAACTAAATGAATGAGTGAAAAAGGAACTTCAAACCTCTGGGCCACTATTTGTTGCCAACCTCATCTATTAAATTCATGGTCAATTCAACAGCATTTCAAGGCCGAGAGAGCCTCTCAGGTACTTGCTGCTATGTAACCTCCATTGGTCAGGGCCTGAGAGAAATGGGAAAGGGAAGCAAGACCATGAGGCACACAGACATGGGCAGAAGTGACAGGGCGATGTCTTATCATCTGTTGTTTCTAATATGTATTATTATTATTATTATTATTATTATTACTATTATTATTGTGTGTGTGTGTGCGTGCGTGCACATGCTTGTGGGCATATGTGCAATGGTGCAAGTGTGCATGTCAGAGAACAGCTTTGTGGAGATGATCCTCTCTTTCCCCTCTTTGTGGGTTCCAGAGATGGATCTGAGGTTGACAGGTTTGCATAGCAAGCACCTGTACTTGCTGAGCCATGTTGCTAAACCTCATTCCTTGTTTGTTTGTTGTTGATATTGTTTTTGGTCTTTGTTTGCTACATTGTAAGTGTCACTTTGGGGTTCCTGTTCAAAACAAAGTCCAGCCTTATCCCAGACTGCTGCATTGCCTCTTCAAGGGATAGGCCCAGGGGATGAGGAGAAGACACTTTTCACTGACCCTCTTCCTATATTGTCTGGCTGTCTCCTATGTTCTCCTTATTTGGCCTTCCACTTTATTTACTTACTTATTTCTGTTGTACTAGAGGTTGGTCCTAGGGTCCTTCACATGATAGGTAAGTAAATACTACCACTTAGTTGTACACCCAGCCCTTTTCTTTCATCATTCCTTTCTTTTTTCTTCTCCTTATTCCCTCCTTTCCTTCTTGTCTTTCTCTCTCCCTCCTTTCTTTGATATATCATCCCATTCTGTACAAGCTGGTTGGCAATTTACTCTGTAATCCAGTGAGTCATAGCAATTCCTCTTTTTCAGCCTCCCAGGTGCTTGGATTACAGTTTTAAGTCACCGGGCCTGGCTCCTCAGCCTACCTCTTTTGATTTTTTTTTTTTTTTTTTTGGCGTGTGTGTAACGAGACCTAGTCTCACTGTGTATCCCAGGACGACCTAGAACTCAGTATGTAGCCCAAACTTGCCTCTAATTCACAGAGATCCACCTGTCTGTGTCAGCTAAGTACTAGGGTTAAAGTCATGCACCACCATGATCAGCTTTGTTTTTGTTTTGTTTTGTTTTATTTTATTTTATTTTAAGAATTCTTGCAAAGTTGTCCAGGCTGGCTTTCAACTTACACTGTAACCTGTGGAGAACTTTTAACTTAATAACCTCAGGCTTCAGCCTCCACAGTAGTTAGGATTACAGACCTACACTAGAAAGTACAGCAGTGTGTGTATGTCATATCATTTCTCATATACATACATCTAAATATAACATGCTTTCATCGCGTCTTACACTCCCCTCTGTTTTCTGCCCCCTTTTCCTCCACTGTCTCCTTTTCTTCTCCCCAAATAACCCCTCTTCTTTTTATGCTTTTGTATTTATCTTAATTTGACTTATTTCATTTGATATGATGTTCCATTTTCACCCAATTCCTGTAAATGACATGATTTTGTTCTTTATGAGTGGATAATTCTCCGCTGCTTACATGTGTGCATGTGTGCATTCATATGTGTTGTATTTTCTTTATCTATTTTTCATTGATGAGTATCGTGGCTAATTCCATAGCTTGCTGGTTACCAACAATGCTAAGGAAAATGGCTCTGTGCATCTTCCAACTCTGGCAACATTGATTACCATACGTTGACTACGATAGTCCTGTTTTTAGTTTTTTGAAGGACCTCTATTCTGTTATCCAAAGTGCCTACACTAATTTACACACCCACTAATTCTGTATAAGGGTTCATTTTTCACACATCCTCACCAACATTTCTTGTTTATTTTCTTAATGATAACTGGGGTGATATGGATTCTTCATATAGTTTTGATTTGTATTTCCCAGATGGAAATAAGTGTTTGAGTATGTAGGAAAATGGAACTTCAACGCAGTATTGGTGAGATTGTCAAATAATGTGATCACTATGGAAAACACTGTAGAGATTCCTCAGAAATTAAAACTGAAGCTGTCACAATCCAGTAGTTCTACTTCCTGGCATATATCTAAAAAATTGAAAGCAAGAGTTCAAATATCTTTACACCTATGTCCAAAGCAGCATTATTAATAGTAGCAAAGAGATTGAAACTACCCAGAAGTCTCTCATCAATGGGTGAATAGTTAAATAAATGTGGTGTATTTTGCAGTGGGAATGTTATCCAAGTTAAAAAGGAAAGAAATCCCATCATATGCTATAACATAGATAAGCCTAGAGGACATCATGCTGTGTGAAATAGGCTAGTCACAAAGGGACAAATACTGTATAATTCCATTTAGATATGGTATGCAATATAGACAAATAAATAGAAACAGAAAATAAAGCTGAAGGGAGAGAAGGGGAGTTGTTTGACTCTAGAGTTTTAGAGTTTCATAGTAAGATGTGGAGATCTTTTGTACAACAATACGATTATCATTAACACATCAAAAATGCTAAGATGGAAAATTTTGTGCTTTTTATCACAAGTAAAATATGAAAGGGGAGGGTAAGTAGATGAGACAGGTTTGATTTAATATTGATAATTGAATTGCTAATGACCTGGGTTTGATTCCCAGCATGCGCATGGCAGCTCACAACCATCTATAACTCCAGACTCAGAGGATCCAACCCCTCTCCTGGTATCTGTGGTGAGTCCTTGCACGTGGTGCACAGGCATGCATGTAGAAAAAACACCCATGCATATATAAATGAAGGTGGCTAATGAGAAATTAGCCACTACCACACTACTCTGTCTTCTGGATGTAACTCTGTAGCCTTTGCTGCCTTCAAATTTGTGTTCTTGTCCCTATGTCCACAGCTAAATTATAGACTAGAGCCTGCCATACCTGGCTTGAAAAAAATTCTCCCCTGTGGCAGGCAAGTACCATAAATTCTAGCCCAAGCTCTTGTCATAGTGTTGAATTTTGATGGTCTCATTGTGCTGCCCATGTTAACCATAAACTTGCTCTATAGCTCAAGCAGGTCTTGAACTTGTGATCCTCCTGCCCCAGCTCCTATCTAAATGGTATTACAGGTCTGTGCCACTAGGCCAGGTAAAAGAATTTCTTGAAGTGTTTTAAGGAGCTTCTTGGCCTTTGTGAATACAGCTAAATTTGAAGCTAGGCTCTACTTTAAAAAATAAAATATCATTCATATAGAATAAAGTTCACCATTTCAAAGTATGTGAGTTGGCACATTGACAGTTGAGCAACTATTACTATTATCTAATTCTAGGTCACTTTGTAACCTCTAAAGCAAACCCAGCACCCATTCGCAACCACTGTTAACCCTCTTCCTTAGTTCCAGTCAATCTTTTTTTCCAGCTCAATAGGTTTATCTACTCAGGGAATTTCATAACTAATTGGGTTTTGTGCCTGGTTTGTTTCTCTTGCACAATGTTTTATTCCTTTTTGTGGGGGTTGTTGCTTTGGTATTTGGAGACAGACTCTTAATACCCAGCCCAGGCTCACCTTAAGCCCATGACCCTGCTACATCTTCCTGACACCAGGATTGCAGGTGTGTACTGCCACACTTGCCTTAGCATGTTTTCAAGATCCCTTCACATTGTAGCATGTATCCACACTCTATTCCATTTTGTGGCTGAATGATAGTCTCTTGTATAGTTTTATACATGACACTACATTTTTATTATTTATTCATTGTTGGTCATTTTAGGTGTTCTTTCTTTATGACTGTTCTGAATAATGCTATTATGACTATTCATGTATCTTTTTAGTACAATCATAGATTTTCAAATCTTTTTTCTTAATTTATTTTTTTATTCACATTACATCCCATTTGCAGCCCCTCCCTTCTCTCCTCCCAGTCCTGCCCTTACAAATCCCCCCATTATCCCCTCATCTTCTCCTCAGAGCAGGGGAAGGCCCCTTGGGTACCACCCTAGCTTGGGACATCTAGTCTCAGCAGGACTAAACACCTCTCCCACTGAGGCCCAGCCAGGCAGTCCAGGTGGGGGAAAGGAGATCCAATGGCAGGCAACCGAGTCAGAGACAGCCCTCACTCCAATTGTTAGGGGATGTACATTCAAGACCAAGCTGTACATCTGCTACAAATGTGGGGCAGGAGCTAGGTTCAGCCCCTGAATGCTCTTTGGTTCACTGTTCAGGCTCTGTGTACACCAATGGGCCCAGGTTAATTGACTTCGTAAGTTTTCTTAGGTGCCCTCTACCCCTCTGGCTTTTATAGATTAATTTATTATTTGTTTGTATGTGTGCATCTGTGTGTGTGTGCACATGCGTGCATGCACATGCATGAATACCTGTGTGAGTTTGTGTCCACCATGTACAGGAACACACTGAGGTTATTGGCACTTATGAGTTGCCTGATATGGGTTCTAATAAGTGAACCAACTTCCTCTGCAAGAACAGTAAGAACTCCTGATTGCTGAGCATCTTTCAAGGCCCCATTTTAATTCTTTTGAGTTATGTCTTGTAATAAATTTACTAGATCATGAGATAATTGTTTAGTCATTTGAGGACCTCTTAGACTCTTTTCCACAGAGGCTGCACCAGCTTACATTTCTACCCTGTCTGTCTGTCTGTCTATCTGTCTGTTGCTATTTTTTGTTTCTTTTGTTTAATTTTCTTATCTTTTGAGCTGAGGTTTCATGTAGCCCAGGCTGGCCTCAAACTTAGTATGTAGCTGAGGATGTCCTTTAACTCCAGATTATCCTGCATCTTACCCCCAAATGCTTAGATTATAGCTGTTTATGGCTGACTCCATTTTTTTAATCTTACTATATAGTCAACTCAGCCTTGAACTTATGATTCTACTGCTCTAGCCTCTTGAGTACTAGTATTACAAGTATGTGCTACAACATCCAGCTTGAGGATTCCAGTTTCTCTACTTTCTTGCCAAGACTCATTTTTCAAATTACAGTTATCCTAGTGGAAGCTAACTCACTTCTCCTTATGATTTTGATTGGCAGAGAGTAGGTGTCTGTGGGTTCCCAACCTAAGTTGGATCATCTACAGCATAGCCTTTACAGCTGAGGCTCAGGGAACACCAATGAAAAGGGGCAGAAAGATGGTAAATTCAGATGACCAGAATACCTGCTATTAGAGTATCTTTCTCAACATGACACAGAAGTTGCACCTGTGAGACCTCAACAATGTGGTTTCTTTTTCTTTTTTCTCTTCCATTTTTATTAAATGAGTATTTCTTATTTAAATTTCAAATGTTATTCCCTTTCCTGGCTTCCTGTCCATCAGCCCCCTAACCCCTCCCCTTCCCCTTCTATATAGGTGTTCCCCTCCCCATCCTCACCCCATTACCGCCCTCCCCCCAACAATCACGTTCACTGGGGGTTCAGTCTTAGCAGGACCCAGGGCTTCCCCTTCCACTGGTGCCCTTACTAGGCTATTCACTGCTACCTATGTGGTTGGAGGCCAGGGTCAGTCCATGTATAGTCTTTGGGTAGTGGCTTAGTCCCTGGGAGTGCTGGTTGGTTGGAAACAATGTGGTTTCTTAAACAGGACCCATATAATGTTGCCAGTCAACATGCCAATGTGGACAGGTAAAGTTTCACAGGGCCCTGCCCTTAGTTGAAGAGTAGGAAGTAATTAATAGGTACTGAGAAAGAGAGACTCAGTCTTCTCTAGAGATGAATTTACAGTTTATCTAATCCCAAGTGGTCTGCCCTAAATGCATACACAGTCAATGCTAAATGTTCTTAAAAGATGTGAGGAGACAGAAAGAGGGAGAGAAAAAAAAGGGAAAGGAGGTGGGGGTGGCATAGTAGAGAGAATTTGGGACAATTTCAAGTGTTCTGTTGGAGATTTCAGAACATAGCCTAACAAATGAGTAAAAATTACTGTAATAAGCTGGATTTGGTGCACTGCCTTTAGAGGCAGGTGGATTGCTGAGTTTGAGGCCAGCCTGGTCCCAAAGAGCAAGTTCCAAGATACCCAAGATTCATAGAAAATTCCTGTCTTGGAAAAATGTTTGGCAAGGCCTTAAGTAGAGAGATTGGAACACCAACCCAGCTACAAAACCTTTGGCCTACAATTTTTCTTGCCTGGAGAGTTTCTAGGATAGGAGCCTAGCATAATTTTTATCAGAGACTTTATCCAGCAACTGATGGGAGCAGATGCAGAGTCCCACAGCCAAACATTAGGAGGAGCTTGGGGAGTCCTGCACAGGAGGGGAAGGAAGAATCAAAGTAACTCGAGAGGTCAGGGATACCACAAGAACAAGGGCCACAGACCCTTGACCCCGGGACTAAAGTGGGATCACAGATATCATGGGTCTTACTTAGGTCCTCTGCATATATATTATGGTTGTGTAGCTTGGTGTTCTCATGGGATTCCTACCAGTGGGAGCCAAGGCTGTCTCTGACTCTCTTGCCTGCTTGTGGGATCCTTTGCCTCCTACTGGGTTGCTTCCTTCAGCCTTGACATGAGAACATGTGCCTGGCCTTATTGTATCTTGTTGTATTGTATTCAGTTGATGTCCCTGGGAGGCCTGTTCTTTTCTGAGGGGCGTGGAGGGTTGGATTTTGGGAAAAAAGGAGATGGGGGCGGGGAAAAAAAGACTAGGGGAAGAAGGGAGGGAAAGGTGCAGTTGGGATGCCAATATATGAAAGCAGATAAAAAATTCACATTCATGAAGTTGACTAAGTAGAAAGTTCTCTCAAAGTATTTGTAGAGATTTAGGAACATAATATAAAAGGAATAAGTTGTGTGAATTTTATGATATAAAATTCTGCTTCATTATAAAATATAATTATTTTGAAATAGAAGATTACTGTAATAATGTCTCATGTTATTGAAAGTTTAGTATGGAGGAGATATATTTGAAACAGGGCCTAGGACGTAGTACATAATTAATTAATAATTAGTATTGCTTTGCTGCCTGAGATGTAATCTTGGCAGACATCTGCTTAGAAGTCAAATGCTGAGCTAATGGTGCTTGGTCAGCGCTGCTTTCCTTTCTTTATAACGGTGGTAGGCCTTTCTTAAGTATTCTATGCCGCTTGTTTCTTGTGGTTAAATCTTAGAAATAGAAACAGGATGGAACCTGTAGTGGGCTGGAGACATAGCTCAATAGTTAACTGTGCTTTTTCAGAAAACCCTGCTCTGAGTTCCAGAACCCATATGGTGGCCAACATCCATTGCCCTCTTCTGGCCTCCAATGGTTCTATAGAATTGGTGGACAGATAGACATGGCAAGCTAAACACTCATATTCACAAATGAAAAATAAAAAATGACATAGCTTGTGGTTTTTGAAAATTGTAAATGAGGGTGTTTTCAAATTGATTCTGTGCCTATCTGACCTGTCTTGATGTTTGTAAGACTGAAGATGCTATATGTGGGTGGAGATGAATGAGTAAAGAACGGTGCTTACCACTAAACCTGATCTCTGATTTTAGTCTCTTAGATTCACTGAATAGAAAGAGAAAAGCAGCTCCCGCAAGTTGTCATAGAACCTCCATACACATGCTGAAGGATGTCCACCCCAAATAAATACACTAAAGAAAGTAAATAATAGAAAATGTAGGAAGAAGATGGGAGAATCACCAAGGAATTTGTGTAAGAAGAAGCAGGCCTATGGAAACATCTGGAACATTGTAAAAAGGCACTAAAGGTATTTTAGGCAGAGAAACTAAGTGTTCAAGCGCAGGGGTCTAAGAGTCATCTTGGAAAGGGGTGGTCTTGGGCGTTGTGAGAAAGATTTGTGAATTTTTTTTTATTTTGATGTTTTCCTATGTTCTACTCCAGAATGAATATGTGATGAAAATGTCCTGTGCTTGGAAGTTTGAGTCTTTTGTTATAATACTGGTTCTGTTGCAAGTTAGGTAGTCCTGTCTCAGCATATATCCTTTCTAGATCTTAGTTGCCTATGAAGTAAAGTGAGAAAGTGGATTAATTTAGTAGTTCTTAAGGTGGAAAGTATATTGAAAATACAAGTGTTTGGATCATAGGAATCGTTATAGTACCTCGGTGTTGAAGGATATTATGAGAGGTTTGTTTGTTTGTTTGCTTTTTTCGAGACAGACTTTTTCTGTGTACTGCTGGCTACCTTGGAACTTACTTTGTAGACCAGGCTGGCCTGCCTCTGCCTCCTTCCTGAGCACTGCCATTACAGGTGTATGCCACTGCTGCTGTTGCTGTCGCCACCGCTGCCGCCGCTGCCGCCACCGCCGCTGCCGCCACCACCACCACCACCACCACCACCACCACCACCACCACCACCACCACCACCTCCACCACCAGGCTGATTGTTTATGGTTTTGTTTTTATTTCTCTTAAGTGATTGTGATTTATAATCCTAGATTTCGAAGATCCACCAGATTAAAGATCATTAGTACTGCTATATCTGATTGTGCAGAAAATCCCAACTTTGATGCCTACTTGGACAACTAGTGAGACCCTGTCTCAAAAATTTTCAAAGGTCTGTCATTCACAAAGTTCTGCGTTCAATCCACACTAACATTTGCACACATAAAGTCTTTAGTTATTCACCTGGTAAGGTGACATGAAACTACAGCCTCAGCTTTTCAGGAAACAGAGGAGAAGATCACTTGAGCCAAGGACTTTGAGACCAGCCTTGGCAATATAGCAATGTATCTCTCCTCCCTGTCCCTCTGCCCAATAACCACTAGTGCTTGGTTTTTTGGGGTTGAAATCACTGGACTATGGTATAATCAACTTCAGCCAGGCTGAAAGTTATGTGTCATAGAGCACTGATATTAGTGACAGTCTGACCCAGGTTGCTGTTTCCTAGGTCTG
Organism: Rattus rattus; assembly: GCF_011064425.1. Classification (NCBI taxonomy): domain Eukaryota; kingdom Metazoa; phylum Chordata; class Mammalia; order Rodentia; family Muridae; genus Rattus; species Rattus rattus. Next base: position 12,467,919 of record NC_046172.1, read on the forward strand.
TGGCTCTGAGCATGACACCTCTGTCTTCTAGATCTGAATATCATCATCTATATGATATAATTTATAATGCATGCCTAATCAGGTTATGATGATGCAAGAGGTTGTATCATATTTTGTGCTCGCCTGACATAAGATTGATGGATGAACTAGCAACTTGTATGATAGGTATGCTGGAAGAACTGTCATCAGAGGAAAGCATAAACCAATTCTCTTTCTCTGGCAAATCTGGAGTTAATTGTGTCTGTAGGTATAAATATGTTATAATACTTTTTGGTTCCTTTGCCTAGATATAAAATTAGTGCTAGCTTCACTTTGTTGTCAGCTTATTAGTGCTTTTGCCCTTATGTGACCTCATCTATGACATGAGCATCAACAGGAATTAAATTCTTTCTATATCCTACCAAAAGTATAATATATTGAAGCTCCCATTAGACTTTAGAAACTTATCGTTACTTTAGAACTTAAATGAAAGATAGGTCATTTGAGCTAGATATGATGACGCATGCCTTTAATATGAGCACTCAGAAAGCAGAGGCAGGCAGATCTCTATGAGGTCGAGGCCAGCCTGATCCTCAGAATGAGTTCCAGGGCAGCCAGGACTACATAGCAAGACTCTGTGTCAAAACAGCAGCAGCAGCTACAATAGCAAACATAGTTGGATAGACTGTAGAACCAAAGTCTGCTTTGCTCTTTCTTTTGAAGATAAATAGCCTATTAATATTTTTAAGTCTAAATGAATTAATGCATATAAAGTATAAAGATACATTGCTTTGCCCAATAGTACAGAGTCCAGAACTGTTAGGCACTGTCATTAATACTACTATGCATGAAGTGGAATGGTAGAGCCAGAAATGCCAAGATAAAGTATCTGTAGTGAAAGAGCTGATAGCCAGTATACAAATGACTTTGCTATGCTCCAAATACACCAAATAGAACATGTGTAGCAAGGGTACTTAATAGTCTGTTTCTGTTTCCATAAAAAATAGTGCTTGGTGCAGTGGTTTATATGTTCTGGGAATTAGTTCAGCTTAAGTTGTATCTTTTCTCACTCATAGGACTTTGAGGCTAGACAACCTTTTACAACAGTTTCTCTCTCTCTCTCTCTCTCTCTCTCTCTCTCTCTCTCTCTCTCTCTCTCTCTCTCTCTCTCTCTCTCTCTCTTTTGGAGCTGGGGGACCCAGACAGGGCCTTGCACTTGCTATGCAAGCGCTCCACCACTGAGCTAAATCCCCAACCCCAGTTTCTCTCTTTTGAAGATGGAATAAAGTTTCTAACCCCCATCAACTAGAAATAACCTCTGTTGGTTCCCTCTGGGGAACCCTGTTAGAAACTTCCCTTTTGGAAATATCCTCTATTGCCTAAAAGATAGGGGGAGAAACACCAAAAACTGTGAAAGGGAGGTGTTGGTATCTTAGATCTGGTTTCAAATAAACATTTAAGTAATGTGTAGTGTATTGATTTCCTGACTTAAAGGTTGGGCAGTTACTAACCACATGTACAGGCCTAGTCATGTTCTACGCTGATACATGGTCGGCTTTTTTTGTTCTCATTGGCCACAGATAATCTTAAATTTTATTATTATAAATTAAGGGTTAACCTTCCTGATTTCCAATTTTATTATACACACACACACACACACACACACACACACACACACACACATACACACATTTCTGTGTCATGACAGATTCTCTTTTTTTTCTCTCCTAGGTCTTTCAGAGCCTTGAAGACCACCATTTGGAAGTAGTGGCTTTTTTCAGGGAGAATGGCTTTCATGGCCTTCTTGCTCATGACTCTGAGTATGCGCTCTACAATATCCCATCTTACTACAGTTCCCATGCGCTGAAGCTGAGCTGGAATGGCAAGAACCTCACAACCAACCAGTTCCTGATGCAGGAAGTGGCCAAGCAGCTGGGTTTGAAGCGAATGAATTTTCCCATATTCGCTGCACTGCTTGGTACGTAGTCAAAAACAGAGATCTGGTAGTTGGTACAGTTTCTTCTTGTATTGCTAAGATATGTAGACTGGAGAGATCTAGCCTGGCAATGCTGGGTTTGCCTTTCACAGTCCTCATGCTGGTTTGGGATATAGCTCAGTGGGTGGTGTGCATATTTATCATGTGTGTGGCCCTGGGTTCAACTCTGGAACTGCATTCATGGGTGTGGTGCAACATACCTATAATTCTAGCACTCAGGAGGTAGCAACAGAAGGATCAGGAGTTTTAAGACCACTCTTGGTCACATAATCAAGGCCCGTCTAAGCTATATAAGAAAGACTCTATCTCAAAAAAAAAAAAATCAAAGTTCTCACACCATAAAAGGCTGTGCATAAACTAGTAGGCACTTGGGGAATTCTTTTAAAAAAAACTCAGTATGTTATGAATATATTAATTTGTGATGAGAATGGGAACATAAAAATGTAAGTTAGGAACATAAGAGCATCTTATGAACTGTTATATGATATTGCAGAACATTATTTTAATTCTTACTACACTTCCCTTTTGTTATATTCTGAAACTTGGATGCAGAGTTCTGTTTTACTCGTCATAGATAGCATTGCTTCTCCACTTGGGCTGCTAGCATTTCTTTCTAAAAATCTGGATTTAGGCCAGGAAAATAATGTGGACTTTGTTTTTCTCTGTTTTTTTGTTTTGTTTTTGTTTTTGTTGTTGTTGTCATCATTATTTATTAGGAAAATTTCTGAATAACATTCAGACATTTTTAGGGAAAACTCAGTGTAGCACTTGCTCTCCCATGTACCTATCTGTTCTTTCATCCACCCACCTACCCTTTATTCTTTTCTTCTTTTTTTCAGCAGGACTTCACTGTGTCACTTAGGCTGGCTTCATTCATAAGATCCTCTTGTGTCAACATTCCTAGTGCTGGGCTGGCAGGCATGCATCATTACACCCAACTTTCAGGCTTTCTGTAAAGGTGCATTTCAAAGTAAATTATAGAATTGATATGTTAAATTGGGTTTTCAACTGTTGACAGCAGGAACATAAATAGTCTAGCCTTGTGACCTCTGCCCTAAAAGCCCAAAGAACATCACTTTGGGCAATCTAATTGAATCAGCCCAAGTTTTAGAATTAGATTTTGTGCAAATCACTGAAGTCATGTTTCCCTGGTTTGTTCATTATCTCTGAAATGCAAATGGTGCTATTCCCATGGTGTTACTCATGAGGTGAAGTGACGTGAGAAATATGACTTGCCTTTGTACTTTTCAGTAATTTACTATTACAAAATAAGGCCGTATAACTATGTAGTAGTTATCAATTACTTATGGTAATGGGTAGTACCATGTGTTTGGGAGTCAGACAGTCCTAACTTTTTGTTCTAGTATAGGTCTACCTTGGGCTAAGTCAGTAAACTTGTTTGAATCTGTTTCCTTGTTTATAAAATAGGGAGAAAACTATGAGGTTTGATCATTGCAAAGGAGATACATGTAATACAGGGCACAGAGTAGGAAATCAGGTCGTAGAAAGCTAATGTAATTAATTAGTACATTAAGAACATAGGCCTACTGGGTATTATGGTTCATGCCTTTTATCCCAGCACTTGGGAAATCTGACGCAGGTGAATCTCTGTGAGTTTGTGTCTGGAGTGGTCTACAGAATGAGTTTCAGGCTAGCCAGAACCTACTTAGTGAGATCCTGTCTCAAAAATAAAATAAAAAGAAGACAGGCCCATGTTTCATTCAGCTACTTTCTCTCCCAGGAGGATCTCCCCTATGGCCTAAAAGATTTATGCACACATTTGTATCGTAAATAAATGAAATGTATTTTATAGGTAACCACATTCTGCCAGATGAAGACTTGGCTGCTTTTCACTGGAGCCTTTTGGGACCAGAACATCCTCTTGCATCACTTAAGGTAATGTGCCTTATTTTGTCCCTGTACAATTAGGAGACATCAAATTTTGATTGAACTTTGATGGAGTAGAAGAGCTGGCTTTCATTTGATTTTTGAAAAATCTTTATTTCTAAAGACTTTTTCTTTGTTTCCAGCACTTTGCCCATCCCTTTCCTCTCTCTGAACCCTCCCATATATCCTTCCCACTGTCCCTCAAATTTATGGTGTCCCCTTTAAAAATCAATTGTTATTGCATGCATGTATGTATTTGTATATACATATATTTTCCGATATATAACCCGATGAGTTCATAAATGTTACTTGTATATATGCTTCCAGGCTGACACTTTGGCACTGGATAGCCAGTTGGGATACTTTTCCCTGGAAAGGGCCGTCTTTCCCATTCCCAGCTTTCGGAACTAGTTGCCTGTAGTTCTTTGTGTAGGATTGAGGCCTCATGGGTTTTTCTCAGTGCAGTTTGGCATCTTCATTGGTGCCCTCCTTCATTAGATTTCCAATATTTCCCATGCAATACTTACTAGCAGTGGACACACCACAATCAAGAAGGTGGTTTTCACAAGGCAAGGCTCCTCTGTTGCACTCGGTATATGCTGACTCCTGTGATATATCAAAATGTGAGAAACTTGACTGTATAATTCATGGTAGTGTGGAACTATGCTCACACTTTCCTCTTAAAATAAAGTAAAACTGTATTTTACATGCAGATAAAAATTAGTTCTGTATCCTAGTAAGATCACCAGTGGAAGGGGAAGCCCTGGGTCCTGCTAAGACTGAAGCCCCAGTGAGCGTGATTGTTGGGGGAGGGCAAGTAATGGGGGAGGATGGGAGGAACACCCATAAAAAGGGAGGGGAGGGGATGTTTGCCAGAAACCGGGAAAGGGAATAACACTTTCGAAATGTATATAAGAAATACTCAAGTTAATAAAAAAATTAGTTCTGATAATACCTATAACTTGAGAAATCATACAAACTGGCAAAGAAAAATACTAATACCCCAGTAGCAAGAAAATGCATAAAGAATAGAATCAGAAAATTGACAAAAGTAGAAATACAGTTGCTAATCATCTGACTAGCTCACTAATGATCAGACATGTATGTCAATTGAGTGATGTCATCATTTTTGCTAATTGTTTAGCAAATATTAAAAAAATATGTTTAACGCCATGAAGCTTGGAGAAAAACTGACACACTTTAGCATTTCTCATCTGGCAATGATATTAATCTCCTGTTTTTCAATGTCTAGAAAATTATCTTATACCTTTTTCTTCCTTCAGCCTCTAGTCCTTTCTCCTTATTGGACCACCCACTTTGCATGCTCTCACTTCCTATTTCACTGAGCAAGGGGAAGTGATGGAGAGAGAATTTCGGGGAAATTCCATTTCCTCTTCAACTGCCCCACTTTAATCTGTGTGTTTTTGGGTTCTACTAGTGTCTGATGACCATGACTTGTCCCATCTAAGGCAAACTCTTCCATTTGTAAAGGTCCTCTTTGCTCTAGCCAGCTTAAGGGTATCAGTTCAGCAATTTTCCTTTCTATGGCATAATTCCATTTTTTCTCTCCATTGCTTGTTTCCTATTTGATGTATAAGTATGATCCTTTAAATTTTTTTTGTATATTTTTTAATTGAAATTTATTTTATCTACATGGGTGTTTTGTCTGCGTGTATGTCTGTGTACTGCATGTGTGCATAGTGCCTGTTGAAGCCAGAAGACAGCATTGGATCCTTTGGGACTAGAGTTACAGATGTTTTTATGCTTCCATGTGACTGCTGGAGATTAGATCTAGGTCCTCTGTAAGAACAGCCAGTGCTCTTAAACGCTGAGTCAACTCTCTATGAGTTATTGCTCTTGCCCCAGTCTTTTTCTTTTTTTTTTTAATTCCTATTTTTTTCCATCTTTATTGAATTGGGTATTTCTTATTTACATTTCTTTTTTTATCTTTCTTAACCTGAGTATTTCTTATTTACATTTTGATTGTTATTTCCCTTCCCTGTTTCCAGGCCAACATTCCCCTAACCCTTCCACCTCCCCTTCAATATGGGTGTTCCCCTCCCCATCCTCCCCTCATTACCAACCTCCCCCCAAGAATCCCATTCACTGAGAGTCCAGTCTTGGCAGGACCAAGGGCTTCCCCTTCCACTGGCGATCTTACTAGGCTATTCATTGCTACCTATGAGGTTGGAGCCCAGGGTCAGTCCATGTATAGTCATTGGGTAGTGGCTTAGTCCCTGGAAGCTCTGGTTGCTTGGCATTGTTGTACATATGGGGTCTCAAGCTCCTTCAAGCTCTTCCAGTTCTTTCTCTGATTCCTTCAACGGGGGTCCTATTCTCAGTTCAGTGGTTTGCTGCTGGCATTCGCCTATGTATTTGCTGTATTCTGGCTGTGTCTCTCAGGAGAGATCTACATCCGGTTCCTGTCAGCCTGCACTTCTTTGCTTCATCCATCTTATCTTGTTTGGTAGCTGTATATGTATGGGCCACATGTGGGGCAGGCTCTGAATGGGCGTTCCTTTAGCCTCTGTTCTAAACTTTGCCTCCCTATTCCCTCCCAAGGGTATACTTGTTCCCCTTTTAAAGAAGGAGTGAAGCAATCGCATTTTGGTCATCCTTCTTGAGTTTCACGTGTTCTGTGCATCTAGGGTAATTCGAGCATTTGGGCTAATATCCACTTATCAATGAGTGCATACCTTGTGTGTTTTTCTGTGATTGGGTTACCTCATTCAGAATAATATTTTCCAGTTCCATCCATTTGCCTATGAATTTCATAAAGTCATTGTTTTTGATAGAAGAGTAGTATTCCATTGTGTAGATGTACCACATTTTCTATAACCATTCCTCTGTTGACAGGCATCTGGGTTCTTTCCAGCTTCTGGCTATTATAAATAAGGCTGCTATGAACATAGTGGAGCATGGGTCTTTGTTATATGTTCGGGCGTCTTTTGGGTATATGCCCAAGAGAGGTATAGCTGGGTCCTCAGGTAGTTCAATGTCCAATTTTCAGAGGAAGCTCCAGACTGATTTCCAGAATGGTTGTACCAGTCTGCAATCCCACCAACAATGGAGGAGTGTTCCTCTTTCTGCACATCCTCGCCAGCATCTGCTGTCACCGGAGTTTTTGATTTTAGCCATTCTGACTGGTTTGAGGTGGAATCTCAGGGTTGTTTTGATTAGCATTTCCCTTATGACTAAAGATGTTGAACATTTCTTTAGGTGCTTCTCAGCCATATGGCATTCCTCAGCTGTGAATTCTTTGTTTACCTCTGAACCCCATTTTTTAATAGGGTTATTTGTCTCCCTGCCGTCTAACTTCATGAGTTCTTTGTATATTTTGGATATGAGCCCTCTATCAGCTGTAGGATTCGTAAAGATCTTTTCCCAATCTGTTGGTTGTCGTTTTGTCCTAACAATAATGTCCTTTGCCTTACAGAAGCTTTGTACTTTTATGAGATCCCATTTGTCGATTCTTGATCTTAGAGCATAAGCCATTGGTGTTTTGTTCAGGAAATTTTCTCAAGTGCCCATGTGTTCGAGACTCTTCCCCACTTTTTCTTCTATTAGTTTGAGTGTATCTGGTTTGATGTGGAGGTCCTTGATCCACATGGACTTAAGCTTTGAACAGGGTGAATGGATCAATCTGCATTCTTCTACATGCTGACCTCCAGTTGAACCAGCACCATTTGCTGAAAATGCTATCTTTTTTCTATTGGATGGTTTTGGCTCCTTTGTCAAAATTCAAGTGCCCATAGGCGTGTGGGTTCATTTTTGGGTCTTCAATTCTGTTCCCTTGGTCTATCTGTCTGTCTCTGTACCAATACCATGCAGTTTTTATCACTATTGCTCTGTAATACTTCTTAAGTTCAGGGATAGTGATTCCCCCTGAAGTCCTTTTATTGTTGAGGATAGTTTTAGCTATCCTGGGTTTTTTGTTATTCCAGATGAATTTGCAAATTGTTCTGTCTAACTCTTTGAAGAATTGGATTGGTATTTTGATGGGGATTGCATTGAATCTGTAGATCGCTTTTGGTAAAATGGCCATTTTTAATATATTAATCCTGCCAAACCATGAGCATGGCAGATCTTTCCATCTTCTGAGATCTTCACTTTCTTTCTTCAGAGGCTTGAAGTTCTTATTGTACAGATCTTTCACTTGCTTGGTTAAAGGCACACTGAGGTATTTTATATTATTTGGAACTATTATGAAGGGTGTTGTTTCCCTAATTTCTTTCTCAGCTTGTTTCTCTTTTGTGTAGAGGAAGGCTACTGATTTATTTGAGTTAATTTTATACCCAGCCACTTTGCTGAATGTGTTTATCAGGTTTAGTAGTTCTCTGGTGGAACGTTTGCGATCACTTCAATATACTATCATATCCTCTACAAATAGTGATATTTTGACTTCTTCCTTTCCAATCTGTATCCCTTTTATCTCCTTTTGTTGTCTGATTGCTCTGGCTATAACCTCGAGAACTATATTGAATAAGTAGGGATAGAGTGGCAGCCTTGTTTAGTCCCTGATTTTTGTGGGATTGCTTCAAGTTTCTCTCCATTTAGTGTAATATTAGCTAATGGTTTGCTGTATATGGCTTTTAGTATGTTTAGATATGGGCCTTGAATTCCTATTCTGTCCAGGACTTTTATCATGAAGGGGTATTAAATTTTGTCAAATGCTTCTCAGCATCTAATGAAATGATCATGTGGTTTTTATCTTTCAGTTTGTTTATATAGTGGATTACATTGATGGTTTTCCATATATTAAACCATCCCTGCATCCCTGGGATGAAGCCTACTTGATCATGGTGGATGATTGATTTGATATGCTCTTGGATTCGGTTTGCCAGAATTTTATTGAGTATTTTTGCATCAATATTCATAAGGGAAATTGGTCGAAAGTTCTCTTTCTTTGTTGGGTCTTTGTGTGGTTTAGGTATTAGAGTAATTGTGGTTTCATAGAAGGAATTCGGTAGCGCTCCATCTATTTCAATTTTGTGGAATAGTTTGGATAATATTGGTATGAGGTCTTCTATAAAGGTCTGATAGAATTCTGCACTGAACCCATCTGGACCTGGTCTCTTTTTGGTTGGGAGACTATTAATGACTACTTCTATTTCTTTAGGAGTTATGAGGTTGTTTAAATGGTTTATCTGTTCCTGATTTAACTTCGGTACCTGGTATCTGTCTAGGAAATTGCCCATTTCCTGCAGAATTTCACATTTTGTTGAATATAGGCTTCCGTAGTAGGATCTGATGATTTTTTTAATTTCCTCTGGCTCTGTAGTTATGTCTCCCTTTTCATTTCTGATTTTGTTAATTTGGACACACTTTCTGTGTCCTCTGGTTAGGCTGGCTAGGGGTTTATCTATCTTGTTGATTTTCTCAAAGAACCAGCTTTTGGTTCTGTTGATTCTTTGTATAGTTCTTTTTGTTTCTACTTGGTTGATTTCAGCTCTGAGTTTGATTATTTCCTGCCTTCTACTCCTCCTGGGTGTGTTTGCTTCTTTTTGTTCTAGAGGTTTTAGGTGTGCTGTCAAGCTGCTGACATATGCTCTCTCCTTCTTTCTGCAGGCACTCAGAGCTATGAGTTTTCCACTTAGCACAGCTTTCATTGTGTCCCATAAGTTTGGGTATGTTGTACCTTCATTTTCATTAAATTCTAAAAAGTCTTTAATTTCTTTCTTTATTTCTTCCTTGATCAGGTTATCATTGAGTAGAGCATTGTTCAACTTCCATATATATGTGAATCACCCATTTTATGATCCTTACCATAAAGGGCCCATATAAGGTTATTACAATCTTAGCTCAGATGATGGCTAATATTACATGTCTAGTTTTCCGTATCAGGTGGTACCTTGCTGGCTGATTAAGCATCATCTTTGGGATTATATCTGAGAATATCTCCAGTGGATAGTAACATTCCATTAATAGAGAGTAAAAAGATATAGATCAGACAGATCGATGGAGCGAGTAGCGCCTTAGGGAAGAGAAGACTGATGTCTGCCCATCTAACCAGTCAGGCAGAGTTAATTTGCCGTCCTTTTACCGTTTAGTTATATTTGGGCCCATAAGCAATTAGTTTATAGGAACTTTGAAGGTGAAACAAAATCACCTTGGTGATAATTATATCATTTATATTATATATAATTACTATGCAACATCCTATTTTAGTGTTTTAGGAAAGTGCAGAATAGAATTTTTTCTTGAGTCTGAGATAGCTCAGTTGGTCAACTGCTTGCTGTGTAAGCACGGGACCTGAATTCTAGCCCTAGCCCCATATAAGCCAGGCAAGATGGCTTGTGCTTGTAGTCCCAATACCAGGAAGCTGAAGAGAGCAGCTTCCTGAAGCTTGTTGACCAACTGGCTTGCCCTAGTTCAGGAGCCCAGTGAGTGACTCTGTCTTAAATGAGCAAGATGAACCACTTCTAAGGAACAGCACTTCAGGGTGACGTCTGGTCTGACTATTCTTGCACACCTGGCCTCCCTTCCCAAACATACATACACATAACCATAATGTATTTGACAGAAACACACACAATGTATGCAAATTTGATTTTGAAAAAAATTGACAGTACTGGGGATTGAACACAGAGCTTTAGATTTAATAGGAAATTACCTCTGAACTATATCCTTGGCTGTAAAATTTGTTCTTTAACACTATTTTGTCTCTGTGAAAAATATTGATAGGGTAGGGGGATGTCTTAGATTTCTATTTCTGCACAAACATGATGACAAAGAAGCAAGTTGGGAGGAAAGACTTTATTCAGCTTACACTTCCACATTGCTGTTCATTACCAAAGGAAGTCAGGACTGGAACTCACACAGGACCTTGGAGGCAGGAGCTGATGAAGAAGCCATGGAGAGCTATTACTTACTGGCTTACTTCCCCTGGCTTGCTCAGCCTGCTTTATTATAGAACCCAGGACTACCAGCCCAGGGATGGCACCACCCACAATGGGCTGGGCCCTCCCCCACTGATCACTAGTTGAGAAAATGCCTTACAGCTGGGTCTCATGGAGGCATTTCCTCAACTGAGGCTCCTTTCTCTGTAATAACTCAAGCTTGTGTCACATTGACATGCAAAACCAGCCAGTATAGGGGCCTAGACTGTTTGGGGCCAATAAGGAGACAATTAAGATGGGGAGATTGAGAGGGTAATGAAGAGGTGAATTATGATCATATTTTATAATATTTATACATAAAAATATCATGAACCCTACTCTTTTATGCAGATAATACATACTAATTTTAAAAAGAGAACTCAGAGCATGTCACTTTTCTATTTAAAGTCTTATAATGACTCTTGCTGTCACTTAATCCTTCTCATAGCCTAACAACCCCAGCACTTCCCAGCCCCTTATATGCTTCATACTTAAGATTCTCTCTACTTGGACTGCCTTTGCTTACACAACTGTTTGCTCATTAAAAAAGTTTGTCAAATGTCACTTTCTCAATGAGGCCTTTTGAGCTCTCACTATTTGAAAATTATATGAGGATGCATGAACATAGGCACACTGACACACATGCATATAGGCACACAGGTACACAGACACACTGACACACATGAACACAGGCACACTAACACACATGCACACAGGGACAAAGGCACACTGACACAGGGACATAGGCACACTGACACAAAGGCACACAGGCACACTGACACACATGCACACAGGCACACTGACACACATGCACATAGGCACATGGAAACAGACACACAGGCACACAGACACACTGACACACAGGCACACAGGCACACTGACACACAGGCACACAGGCACACATTCATACTTGCACACAGGCACACTGACACACATGCACACAGGAACACTGAAACACATGCACACAGGCACAATGAAACACATGCACACATGCACACAGGCACACCGACACACATGCACACAGCCACACAGGCACACATGCACACAGGCATACAGGCAAACATGCACACATGCACACAGGCACAAAACAAACTTACACACAGGCACACTGACACACACAGGCACACAGGCACACTGACATACACGCACATAGGCACACAGGCACACTGACACACAGGCACACAGGCACACTGACACACAGGCATACATACACTCCCGCACACTGACACATGTACACAGGCACACAGGCAAACAGGCACACAGGAACACAGGCACACTGATACAGATGCACACATGCACACAGGCACACTGACACACTTGCACACAGGCGCACTGGCACACATGCACACAGGCACACAGGCACCCTGACACACAGGCACACATCCACACAAGGACACAGGCACACAGGCACCCATGCACACAGACACACAGGCACACATGCACACAGACACACATGCACACAGGCACACAGGCACACAGGCACACAGGCACACAGGCACACAGGCACACAGACACACAGGCACACAGGCACACAGGCACACAGACACACATGCACACAGGCACACAGGCACACAGGCACATAGGTGCACTGACACACATGCACACAGGCACACTGAGACACATGCCCACAGGCACAGTGACACACATGCACACAATCACACATGCACACATGCATCCAGGCATATAGGCACACTGGCACACAGGCTCAAAGGCACACAGGCACAAAGGCAGACAGGCGCACTGACACACATGCACACATGCACACAGTCACACATTCACACATGTACAGAGGCACACTGACACACATACACACAGGCACACATGCACACATGTACAGAAGCACACTGACACATAGGCACACATGCATACGGACATACTGACACACATGCACACACGCACACAGGCACACTGACACACAGGCACACAGGACACGGACACACAAGGACACATGCACACAGGCACACTGACACATAGACACACATGCACACACACAATGACACACATACACAGGCACAAAGGCAGACAGGCACACTGACACACATGCACGCATGCATACACGCACACTGACTCACGCACACAGGCACACAGGCACACAGGTACACATGCACACAGGCACATAGGCACATAGGCCCACAGGCCCACAGGCTCACTGATACACATGCACACATGCACACAGGCACAATGGCACACAGGCTCACAGGCACACAGGCACAAAGGCAGACAGGCACACTGACACACAGGCACACAGGCACACATTCATACTTGCACACAGGCACACAGACACACATGCACACAGGCACATACACACTGCCACACACATAGACACACAGGCACACATGCACACAGGCACACAGGCACACAGACACACATGCACACAGGACACACAGGCACACATGCACACACATACAGGCACACTGACACACAGGCACACAGGCACACTGACAGGCACATGCACACAGGCACACTGACACACATGACACACAGGCTCACAGGCACAAAGGCAGACAGGCACACTGACACACAGGCACACAGGCACACAGACACACTTGCACACAGGCACACAGACACACATGCACACAGGCACACAGACATACAGGCACACAGGCACACAGGCACACAGACACACAGGCACACAGGCACATAGACACACATGCACACAGGCACACAGGCACACATGCACACATGCATACAGGCACACTGACACACAGGCACACTGACACACAGGCACACTGACACATGTGCACACTGACACACGTGCACAGGCACACAGGCAAACAGGCACACAGGAACACAGGCACACAGGCACACTGACACACAGGCACAAAGACAGACAGGCACACAGACACACATGCACACAAGCACACAGGCACACTGACACACATGCACACAGGCACACAGGCACACTGACACCAATGCACACAGGCACACGGACACACTTGCACACAGGCGCACAGGCACACTGACACAAATGCATACAGGCGGACTGACACACGTGCACAGGCACAATGACACACTGACACACATTCACACAGGCACACTGATCCACAGGCACATAGGCACACAGGCACAAAGGCACACAGGCGCACTGACACACATGCACATGGTACACTGACACACATGCACACAGGCACACAGCCACACTGACACCAATGCACACAGGCGGACTGACACACGTGCACAGGCACAATGACACACTGACACACATTCACACAGGCACACACTGGATCCACAGGCACATAGGCACAGGCAATAAAGGCACACAGGCGACTGACACACATGCACATGGTACACTGACACACTGCACACAGGCACACATGCACACAGGCACACAGCCACACTGACACATGCACACAGGCACACAGCCACACTGACACCAATGCACAGGCACACGGACACACTTGCACACAGGACTGGACACACATGCACATAGGCACACAGGCATACTGACAAATGCACACAGGCACACTGACCCACATGCACACAGGTGCACCACACACACACACACAGGCACATTGACACACATGCATACATGCACATAGGCACACTGACACAGATGCACACAGGCACAAAGACTCACTGACACACATGCTCACAGGCACACTGATACACATGCACATAGGCACACAGGCACAAAGCACACACACTGACACACATGCACACAGGCACACAGGCACACTGACACACATGCACACAGGCACACAGGCACACAGGCACACTTGCACACAGGCGCACTGACACACATGCACACAGGCACAGAGGCACACTGACACACATGCACACAGGCACACTGGCACAAAGGCACAGTGACACACATGCACAGAGGCACACTGACACACATGCACACAGGCGCACTGGCACACATGCACACAGGCGCACTGACACACATGACATGCACACAGGCACACATGCACACACACATACTGACACACGCACACAGGCACAAATGCAGAAAGGCACACTGATACACATGCACACATTCATACACGCACACTGACACATGCACACAGGCACACAGGCACACTGACACACAGGCACACATGTACACATGCACACAGGCATACATTCTCAAAGGCACACAGACACATATGCACACAGGCACACATGCACACAGCACACAGGCACACAGGCACACAGCATACAGGCACACTGACACACATGCACACAGGCACACTGACACACATGCACACAGGCACACTGAGACACATGCACACAGGCACAATGACACACATGCACACAGTCACACATGCACACATGCATCCAGGCATACAGACACACTGACACACAGTCTCAAAGGCATACAGGCACACAGGCAGGCAGGCGACTGACACACATGCACACATGCACACACGCACACTGACTCACGCACACAGGCACACAGGTAAACATGCACACAGGCACATAGGCACACATGCATACAGGCACACTGACACACAGGCACACATGCAGACCAACACACTGACACATGCACTCATGCACACAGTCACACTGACACACAGGCACACAGGCACACATGCACACAGGTACACATGCACACACGCACACTGACACACACACACAGGCACAAATTCACAAATGCACACTGACACACATGCACACGCACACTGACACATGCACATAGGCACACAGGCACACTTACACACAGGCACACTGACACACAAGCACACAGTCACACATGCACACAGGCACATATGCACACAGGCACACATGCACACAGTCACACAGGCACAGAGGCACACAGTCATACAGGCGCACTGACATACATGCACATAGGCACACAGAGACACATGCACACAGGCACAGTGACACACATGCACACAGTCACACATGCACACAGGCACACATGCATACAAGCACACAGTCACACAGGCGCAATGACACACATGCACACACGCACACAGGCACACAGTCACACTGACACATGCACACAGGCGCACTGACACACAGGAACACAGGCACACAGGCACACCGACACACGCACACAGGCACACAGGCACAGTGAATCACAGGCACACAGTCACCTTGACACACATGCACACAGGCACACTGACACACAAGCACACAGGCACACATGCACACAGGCACACATGCACGCAGGCGCACTGACATACAGGCGCACTGACACACAGGCACACAGTCACACTGACACACAGGCACACAGGCACACATGCACACAGGCACACATGCACACAGGCGACTGACATACAGGGCACTGACACACAGGCACAGAGGCACACATGTACACTGGACACATGCACACAGGCGCATTGACACACATGTGCACAGGCACAATGACACACTGACACACATTCACACAGGCACACTGATCCACAGGCACAAAGGCACACAGGCACAAAGGCACACAGGCGCACTGACACACATGCACACGGTACACTGACACACATGCACACAGGCACACTGACACACTGCACACAGGCACACATGCACACAGGCAAACAGGCACACATACTCACAGGCACACAGACACCTAGGCACACAGGCACACAGGCACACAGGCACACAGGTGCACTGACACACATGCACACAGGCACATAGCCACACTGATACCAATGCACACAGGCACACGGACACACTTGCACACAGGCGCACTGACACACATGCACACAGGCACACAGGCACACTGACACAAATGCACACAGGCACACTGACCCACAGGCACACAGGTGCATTCACACACATGCACACAGGCACATTGACACACATGCACACATGCACACAGGCACACTGACACAGATGCACACACACAACACACATGCACACAGGCACACACACATGCACACAGGCACACAGCACAAAGACACACAGGCACAATGACACACATGCACACAGGCACACATGCACACAGGCACACATGCACACAGGCACACTGACACAGATGCACACAGGCACAAAGACTCACTGACACACATTCTCACAGGCACACTGATACACATGCACATAGGCGCAGAGGCGCAATGACACATATGCGCACAGGCAGACATGCACACAGGCACACATGCACACAGGCACACAGGCACACTGACAGATGCACACAGGCACAAAGACTCACTGACACACATGCTCACAGGCACACTGATACACATGCACATAGGCACACAGGCACAAAGACACACAGGCGCAATGACACACATGCACACATGCACACAGGCACACATGCACACATGCACACATGGCACACAGGCACACAGGCACACAGGCACACAGGCACAGAGACACAGTGACACACAGGCACACTGACACACAGGTACAATTCACCTTATTATAACACACTTAGTATTTCCACTGCCATGAAAACAGTGTTTTTGTCATTGGTATTCACTGCTGTCCCTACAACCTTAGGATGGGGTCTGATCAATGCCTCTTATCAACTGTCTGATACCAGTTTCTGTATAGCTCTGGCTAACCTGAAACTCATTATGTAGATAGATCAGGGTAGCCTAATCCTCAAAGGGATCCATCTGCCTCTGCGTCCAAGTATTATAGGTGTGTTCTTCTATACCAGGATAGTAACTGTTTTTTTTTTAAGTATTTTTACTTGTATGTAATTTTATATGTATGGGTGTTTTGCCTGCTCACATATCTGTGCACTACCTGAATGCTTGTAACCTCTAAGCCATCTCTCTAATCCTTCATTATTAACTTTATTATTGACTGATACATGAGAACATAAATTTCTACATGTCAAAGGAGTATTGTGTGATTTCTTATAATAATCTCTACATTTTTTAACAGTTTTTCATTCATTAAGTAATAAATCTAGTCATTTTATCTCCTACTATCCTTCCTCAATCCTACTCTGTCTCCTGAATGGGATACTTCTTTATACAGACATGTCTACTAATTTGTCTTTTTTGTGTCCCATTGTGTTTAGTTAGAGCTTCTTGCATGAGAATGGGTAGGTTTTTTTCTTTTCTTAAGATTTATTTTATTATTCTTTATGTATATGTATGTGTGCTTACATGTATGTGTGTGTGCCATGTGCATGCCTTGTACCCAAGGAGTCTAGAAGAGTACATTGGGTCACCAGGAACTAGAGTTAAAAGAAGTTGTGAGTCTCAACTGTGATGCTTAGAATCGAACTCAGGTACTCTACAAGAGAAGCAAATATTCTTAACTGCTAAGGCATCTCTCCAGCCCTCAGTAGTGGCCTTTCAGTGTTCTGCTTTTAAATTCTTATCTTTGTTATCGATTGAATGTTAATATTCTTCTCCTTTGTCCTAAAGCCCTAATATTGTGTCTTCCTCAGGGTTCATTCTGTTGGGGCTTGACACTGAGCTTTTAATTTGCCTTACTGAATTTTTAATTTCCAGTAATTCAGTTTGGTGTTTCTTTAGTCTTTCCGTATCAATATTGAATTCCATTTCAATATTTTGTACTGTCTTCCTTCGTCCATTCAGCTGTTTTCCCCCTTTCGGAATTCAGATGGGATTTTGTATCCTCACTGATTTCTTTGAACATATTTATAATTAGTCTCATGAATTCTTTGGAATTTTAAGGTACTCCCATAGGGGGCATTACCGAGAGGAGACATGCAACATTGCATTTTCCTGTTTCTTATGTTTTGATGTGCAAATGTTTGCAGTATTCAAAAGGAGATAGTTTTTGATGGGTTGAGGTATCAGTTTTCCTCTCTTACACTTGTGCTCAGAGCACCAGACTGGATCCCCAAGAGTACAATGCTGTCACAGCAGTAGTCACTATGCAGGCACATGCCTATTAAGATACTGTGAAGTATTAGTGAAATACAAAACCATCGCTACTTAAACATTGATGGTTTTGAGAAGAAGCACTGTTAGTGTGTGTGTGCTAATATATCAGTGTGCATCTGAGGAGAAAGCACAGTATGTCTAGTGCTATTGGATTGATAGAAAGGACAGAAAACATGGATAGGAAGGGAGTGGCAGCAATCATTGGAGGACATGAAGCAGTTTTTACTAACAGTTGGCTGAAAGGGGAAGGGTAAAGACATGAGATCAGGTAACATAGAACAGTCCCAGTTCTCAGAAGACATAAGAGATTCCCCTGTACACTAGGCAAGCCTTTGCTATTAGGGAGTTTTAAGGAGAAAGGAAAAGAACAGATGTGGGAAGAACAGAGCAGGACCCAATCTGCTTGCTGAATTGATACTTTGGTATTGAGTAGAGGAGGAATAAATGTGAAGGGGAGTTGTCTCTGGGTTTGGAAATAAAGTGAAGAAACACTAACCAGCTTGATTGCTGGTCTGGTTTGGAGGGTCTGGGCATTCATTTCCAGGGTCCCAGAGCACACTGGCTTGCTTTCAGGATTTTCTTGAGATGTCCGGTGGCAGATGCCAACCATGTCCTAGGTTTTGTTTCCAGGTATATCTTCGGGAAGCCAGCTTATACATGGGGTTCCAGTCCAGGTATATGGCTTCAAAGATGGATTCTCAGATGTCATTTACACATCTGGGTGTTCCATAATGGGCTGATTCTAAATGCTGACTTCACT
This sequence comes from Rattus rattus, assembly GCF_011064425.1. Taxonomy (NCBI): domain Eukaryota; kingdom Metazoa; phylum Chordata; class Mammalia; order Rodentia; family Muridae; genus Rattus; species Rattus rattus. Next base: position 12,487,146 of record NC_046172.1, read on the forward strand.
CCTGTGTAGTCCTTCCAGTTGTCTAAAATACTACTTTGAGCTGATGTGAAGTTCCTCTGCAAATTCTGGCTCCCAGGAGTTTTTCTGCTCACTTAATATTGTAGTGTCCATTTAAAGTTCCTTTACAGTATTCTCATGACTAACCTTTATTATATAGTTTGTACGACTCTTCCTGAGTTTCCCCAAGAGTATACCTCAAGAGTGTGTCTTGCCCAGCCAACCCACCTATACAGCATGACACCTCACTAAGTGCTCCAATGAATTCTGAGTACCATCCACCCAGCACTGAGAACAGTTTTTCCACTATCTCCTTCCATCATTCCTGTTGCTGTGTGGAGTCTGCCCTGTTTTTCTGCTGTTTAAAGTATCTATTAAGGAGTGGTCAAGATGGCTTGAAGGTTAGAGATGCTTACAACCAAACCTACAACCTGAGTTTAATCCCTGGGACCCACAT